>NW_028250337.1:0-129836 GCF_964263255.1 Lissotriton vulgaris | reverse complement strand
TTTCTTTCTGTCCTTTAGCTGAGTTTGACTATACCCAGGGTCGTATTGATCTTTTCCAGTTCACCAGGAAATTAAGACTTAAAAAATGGTTCACTACCAAGGTTAAAGAACCTGTTAATAGCATTAATAAACCACCTAATCAAATAAGAGGAAGATCCACGAATGAACCAAGACCGCTATCTCAATCTAATTAATGAAAATATTAGTTTGGACCTTAACCACGCCAGTGGTTTTAGGCCTAAATCTATTTTCTTGCCCCACATTGCGAATTAAGCAATAGATGTTATTGAGAAAGGTGTTATAAAAGAATTTAAAAACCTTTCCAAAATTAAGAAATATAGTAAGAACAATCTCTCTAATGCACATATGTAAGCCATACAAGGCCTTAAGAAAGATGCAAGCATAGTGATAGACAAAATCCGACAAGGGAGGTAACATAGTTGTACATGAGCGAATTTTGCGGATCTCGCGTTCGCGAATTTTGCGGATTTGCGGATTGGCAATCCGCAAAATCCGCGAATTCCCGCGAATTTGCGGATTTTTTTTTTTTTGTGTTCGCCCGTGTTTCTGCCAGTTCGCGAGGGTTTTGTACACTTTCGCAAATTGCGAACTTACCTGTCGGGTCGCAAGTTTCGCGAACTTGTTGTTTCTACGTGTCCAGCCTGTTTGGGACACTCTTCTTCATCACTGCCACTCTCTGTCACCACTGCCACTCTCTGACTACTCATGCCACCCTCTGGCCCACCCATGCCACCCTCTGTTTCATCACCACACCCTCTGGTTGTCCAGTGTACATTATTTCCGGCAAAGCAAAGCACACCTTCCCTGCCTCAAGTGACCTGAATTAATTTGGGGCTGATTAATGTGTCACAGAATATTTTTTTAGCTGGCACCTGCTTCCTTAGTGCGCCCTGATTAGTGATCTTTTGCACTTGCTAAGTGCTTTCATTGTTGCAAAATTAGTTACAACACCTGCCCTGCCCCAACTGACAATAATGAATTAGGGGCTGATTAATGGATTTTAACTTCCAGCCTGGCTCCTGCTTGTCTCCCTTAGCTGTAATTCAGGACCTTTGTGGCATATGTGTAACTATTCTGAGGTTCAGAGCAGGGTCACATAATAGTTTCAACTGGCAACTGAACTCTGGAGGGGCCCCTCAGGAAGCACTACAGGAAATGGCTACTAATGATGAGCCTGAACTTTTGAACCTGGTAAGTAGTTACTTTCAGTTTTGCTAAGATCGTATTTCTGCAATTTTGCACTTATTCGCGGGGCGCGAACTCACGCGAACAGTGCGAGCAGTGCGAGCAAAATCCGCTGCTCGCGGATTTGCGGATTTTGCGGGAGATTCGCAAATCTCGCGGATTGCGGATTTCCCGAAAATCCGCAAAATCCGCGAGCGGAACGGATTTTCCGCCCATGCCTAGTCTAAAGACGTACATAGTTGTAAAGTCTAAAGAAATGTATGTAAATGAACGTTTGAACCAACTCAGTGATGTCACCAAATATGAAATCGATTTTGAAGCAGAATAAACCTTACCTGTGCTGTAGACTTGTATCGGTATGCTAACCTTAAACTGTTCTCAAGTCTCTGAACCTGTACTACTGGCAACTAAAGTGTTTGAAAGTAAGAATGTTAATCCTGGAGCTGCCATACCGTCATGCAAATCAAACTAAAACACCAGTGATTTGACGTTTAAATTTACTTTGCTCCTTGTTAGAAGTGTTTTTATAGAACTTTTCAGAGAAGTGTTTCTTGGAGGCAAGTTGTGGTGTTTTAGTATTGTCCACGTGCACCCAGCCTCTGAAGAGTGACCGGATATCAAAAACTTTTGCATAGTTATTCCTTGTTGGACCTGGCTTTCTGCACGGTCACCCCCAGACAGTTTGCCCTCGCCCCTATATTAGCACTGAATTAATTTTTGTTGGCCATAGGGTTCTGTGTTTTTTACCACTTCTAACCAGTGCAAATGTGCTGTGCGCGCTCATTTAAACATGGTAAAATTGGCCTATTTAATTTACTTAACCCCCTAGTAAAATGGTATACATATACCCTTGGCCTGTAAATTAAATGCTACCAGTGGGCCTGCAACATGTATTGTGCACCTACATAGGTAGGCCATAAAACATGTCCCAGGCCTGCCATTGCATCCTGAATACAGTTTTTTAAAATTTAAATCCAACTTGGCGATACAGACTCATTGCCAGGCCTTAAACACTGCTTTTGTTTGCATTAGTCACCCCTAAGTAGTCAATAGAACAGGGTGGAATGCTATTAAAATATTTTACATGAGCTTTCAAGTTGTACATGTCCTGGTAGTGAAAAATCCGTAAATGAGTTTCACTACTGTGAGGCCTACCTCTCTCATAGGGTAGCATTGGCTTGACTCATTACATTTAATAAATGCAAACTATTTATTGGTGTCTGGGAAATTGTAATTTAATCGTCAGATTTTGTTACTATATGGAAAATTATACTTTTGGAAAATTGGCATTGTCATGTCCTAAACGTTTTGGTGCCTGGAGCTTCTCCTGGGTCGCATGACTAGGTGCAGTTGGACTTTATTTATTTCTCCCAGACAGCCACACACTATAGGGATTAGATGTGCCTGGATGGACTATCAAATGGCAGGATAGTAGGGCGAAGCTGGGCACAGCCCCATGTGCAACTTGATAGGCTGACCTCTGCCGTCACACAACAGACTTGTCACCACTACATTGTCCCTGCAGGCAGCTTGTTGTCAGGAAATGTCATGCCCTTTAAAGGAAGACTTTAGAAACTTCTACTTCAAAGAAGGCACCAGGTACAAAATAAATAAAGGACCCTCAAACCCGCTTGTCAGTTCACTTTCTGAATCTTCTGCAGGACTCTTGAGGATTGCCTCCTGCTGTGGCATGCTATGTACTCTAGTGTTTTGCTGCACCTGGAAGGAATGCTTTGCCGACTGAAGCTTGTGTTGAACCATTGGAGACCTGCCATGTTGCTCCAGTCCAGCTTATTCATCTGAAAAAGGACTACCAGACGTACTCTCAGGACTAGCTTGCTGGCCTCCTGTTAAGAGCCACAGGCTCCCACCTTCTTGAACCTGCACTTTGGCCCATGCTGAGGTAGTCCTAACCCACCAAGTGTGCCCTTGTAGTCCCAAGCCCTTCGTGGCGGTGATAAAGATGCCTAGATAGTCAAATTCAAAACTTGGGACTTCGAAACATTTTGGCTAAAAAATGGACTGGGAGCTGAGGATAAACTGGGACCAACTGCTCATCTATTGGACCATGGTACCTCGCTGGTCGGCCGTACTTCGTGCCAGCTTCTGCTATGTTCTTTTCAGTAGAAGCAAATCCTTCAGCTGCCCCTCTGCGAAGGAGTATCCGGCCTCCGAGAACTATTAGGGTACATTTCCTGCTCATTCCCACAGATTTTTGACTTCCAAAAAAGTGACCAAGTCCCAACGTAGAAATCTTCACCTTTCTTCTCTGACACAGCCTGCAGCTTTGGTTGGCTGAACATTACCATCGCCAGGCCTTTTCTTCTAAATCTCTAAGGCCGAAGTTAAGCAATGGCCTGGCCTAATCCATGTGTATATGACCTGCGCTTAAATTCGATTCGGACCCAGCCTCGCGCAACAAGCTGTCTGCAGTTGGCGCTTTGATCTTTAGGTGTTAAGTTTTTATTTAAACTTTTGGAATTCGTAGCATATCTCGAATTCAAATTTTTAAATTTTTTGGCATTTAATAGAATTCACTCTTTCTAAATTGGTTTGGTATTTTTCATGTTTTCTCTTTATTACTGTTTGTGTGCTGCATAAATACTTTACCCATTGCCTCAAAGTTAAGGTTGTTTTTTTTGCCAAGTTGCCAGTGTGTTAAGAACTGGTTACTTTATTAACTTTTGTGGTTCACCCTCATGGGATGTCAGCTGTTAGTTAAAGGGTCAACCCACCATCCCATTCAACCATTTTAATATATCACATTCCTTATGGTGGAATTGTCTTCTTCCAAGTGAAATAACCCGTTTTCTTTTCCATTAATACATGTATATTATCCCTGCCAAAATAGCATCAAGTTGTTTTTGCTCTTTAGAGTTGGGTGACCTACCTTTGTCTCATTGCAAGCTTATTTTATTGGCATGCAAGCAATTTGTTTTCCCCATTTTTTAGCATTCTCCTTCACTCTAAGCCAACCGAGCGGGGTAACTACTGGCATCATAGTTGAAACACAACTGCAACCAAGTGGCGATCTCATAAATTACAGACTCGAACAACAAAACACACACAAGACACAATGAGATTCTAAATATAGTCCAGGAATTCTACTCAGAACTATACAAGTCAGAGCAAACACTTCACTAAGAAGAATGCACAAGATACCTAGGCAAATTAGGGCTCCAAAAACTAGATCCCGCAGACACAGTAAAGCTAGGGCAAGAATTCAACGACACTGAGATCGAAATGGCAGTCAAGTCACTCAAAAAAAAAAATAAGGACCTCGGGCCGGACGGATACACCGCGGACTTCTATAGGACCTACTTACCCAATTAATCCCAACCATGAAAAGGGTCTTCAACCATGCTGCAAACACAGGTGGGAGTACCCCAGTCCATGACAGAGGCTAATATAATAGCCCTCCCTAAGTAAGGCAGAGACCACCATCTACCAACAAATTACAGACCCATATCCCTCATCAATGTGGACTGTAAAATCTACACCAAAATCCTGGCGGTTAGACTAAACACTATTTTACCCAAATTAATAAGTAATGCCCAAGTCGGGTTCATACGTATTCGTATGTCTTACCACAATACACAACTCTTCTGCCACATACTAGATCAAATCTCCACAAAACCAGAGCCGGCTGTGGCGATAGCACTAGACGCAGGGAAGGCCTTTGATGAGGTCTCCTGGGCCTTCGTAGAGCAATGCATGCAGACCTCCAACCTGGAAGAGAGATGTATTAGGATGACCAGGGACCTTTACCAGACACCCTCAGCCCATATTGCAGTTAACGGCTCACTCTCGGACCCCTTCAGACTACAGCAAGGAACCAGACAAGGATGCCTACTCTCACCAGCACTCTTCCTTCTGGCCCTAGAACCCCTGATCCAGAACATAAAACTAAATCGCATAAAAGGGGTGGACATCAATGGTACTGTAGTTCAACTAGCCGCTTACGCAGATGATATTCTAATCATGACAGAGCAACCAAAGCCCTCAATGACACCCAACTTTATCTCAAAGTACAATCCCCCAAAGACATCTTGCTCCTGAACTCAACGATCAGAAGCACCCAATCCTGGCTTGCCGATAATCATCTCAAACTCAATGCCCTGAAAACAGAGTTCCTTCTGATCTCACCTCCAGCGAAGATCTCCACCACTCAAATTTGGCTTAAACAACTAACCGCACTCAATGTCCAACCCACCATCTGAGGAAATATAAATTTTATGGTCAAGTAATGTTCCCTTACGTGTACCCCACCGTCTCCATGTATCAGCTTAAAGTGCATGTAACTTCCCTCCTGTGCCAGCTATGAAGACGCAAATACATTTGCGTCCAACGTTAACATGTCCTCTTTCAGACCCACCCTGAATGGGTTGAATATTCCGTTCCTAAATATGCTATGCCAACGTCTTTTTGTGGTGTACTCTACACGTTTTTCAGCTCTGGCGAAGTAGGCCCTGAATTCTGCCATCGAGCCTTTTTTTTCCTGCCTTCTGACTCTGAAAGCCTCAGCCCAGGCTGCCTCTGTACCCGTGATCTCTGCCTTACTCCCTGTGCGGCTCACGGCGCTTAGCTCAGCCTGCTGCCTGCCAAGACTGTATTCAACCTTCGAATTATCTGTTCCGCTCCTCGAAAATGCATTCCTGCCTACTAGTTTAAGTAAACATTCCCCCAGCTGCAGAGCAAAGGGCCCGGCCTCACTGTCTCCGTGCAAGTAATTCATAGCCTCTGTTACCATGGTAGGCCCATGCCCCCTCGCCTCTCATGCAGACACTTAGACGCTTATACACGCACTCACAGTCAGTATAGAATAGCTTCTGCTCCAGAGACCTTTCCCGTTTAGATAATATGGTTCCCAAACATCAGATACCAGATTTGATATAGGTACGAGTTGATCTGACATGCCAGACTTCTGTCTCTTTCCGCCAGTGTAAATGTCAAATCCCCTGCACCCTCCAGTTCCACGTCATTCACGCATCATGCAGCTGCGCGCGCATCCAGGCCTCAGATTTCTGCTGACATTGCCAAATTCTGCTAAAGTACCCACCCACTTGTGACCCCTACCTGTGACGTTTCTAGCACACACCTCTATGTTCACGCCTTGTTCACGCCTTCTAATTACGTATCACTACCACGTGTATGCTGTTATCTTGTTTCTCTCAGCTGTTACGCCTACTGTATTGGTTTCTATAATGTGACTTAAGTATATAAGCTACGTATTGTCAATAAAATATGGCTCTATCCCTTCCTGCACCCCAGTGGTGGCAGGAACAAGATATCCGGTCATGACCATTCCTTTTTAAGGAATAAAACCCCTAAGAACTCTAACACCACGGACTCTGCCTCTTTCTTTCCGATTGAGTTATTATTGATTAAGTACTTACCTGCATAGAAATTAGGACGGTAAATCAAATATTTACCACATTATTCTGGCGCCCGAACAGGGACCCCTCCCCCACCCCACGCGCCGGTTGGTGCGTTGCAAGCTCTGTCCCCTGCCATCAGTTAGACGGAACTACGCGTACTGGCAGGATTTCCTGTATCTCCCTCTGGCCCATGGAGGTGACGAAGACTGTGATCAGCACCCAGACGAGGCGGTGAGGAGTGCGGAGGATCCCAAACAGAGCCTAGCCGAAAGAAGCAAGGTCCGAGGTGTCAAGAGGCCCACCAGTTTCCGAAGTATCCACGTGTCGAGTCGAGTCGAGTCCGGTCCAGTCCAGTCGAGTTTTCCGAGGCCTTCCGATTCCGTGCTTCCCGGTGAGTACCATTGCTGGGACGTATCTAGACGGGTGCATTATTATGTATCCGGTAAAGACGAGTTTGGGTACACAAATTCGGTCTGCACTGTTTTAGACAGTGTATCTGTACTGTTTAGCAGTATATCAGTTATTCAAGTTCTTGCACTGTCTTCGACAGTGTATCTGTGCTGTTTAGCAGTACATCCAGTATCTAGGGTAGAGATATATGTTCAAAAATGTTTTTCATGTGATTAATGTCGTGGTATGAGTGACCGTTTTTAATATGCATTATTGTGTTCTTGTGTAACTAGTTGTGTCTAGAATTAAGCAGCAAGGATTGAGCATTCAGTATTAAGTAAACAAGATGCCGTTTTTCAATAAGTTAAAGCAGATAGGAACTAGGAAAGGGATACTAGAGGAAGAAATTCCTATCCCCCCTAGGGACACGCCAGGAAATTTCATGTACCATAAGCATGGCTTAGATGCCATATTGTATCTAGATTTATGGGCCGATTACACCAAGCACTTAGAAGAGAGACACAGATGGCCCGTTACAGGAACATGGGATGCCGAGTGCATCATGAAGGTAGATGAAGCACTATGGAAAAGGAAAGCCAGACAATCTCAGAAAGACGCCATAGAATTTTGGCGTAAAGAATCACATAAACGTGCTGAAAAAGCACTCCGTAGAGAAGATAGACATAGAGAAGAGTCAGATAAAGCCCGAGAAAATGAGTTAGTTATTGAAGGGATTCGAGTAAAATCAGAACAAGTAGATCGCGCATGAAACAATCTTGTAAATAGTATGTATCTTGTGGCCGAGGGTTCGCCTGAAGCCACTTCAGAAATACCGAAAGGCTTGCCGCCACCATTGGTTCCAACTAAAGTAAATCACAGGACTACTAAGGACATATTTCGGAATTCCTATCTAAACGATGTAGCACCCGCGTACACCAATCCACGTGCCCACGTCCCGCCTACTGACGGTGACGGAGATGGCAACCCGCCTCCAGACCATATCCCGCCATTACCGCAACAAGGTTTCCCCGTCCGACAGCCTGTCGTTCCTCCTCCTCCACCACTTCCCGCACCTAAAATTAATATACCAAATCCGTTTTCACCTGATCCTACTAAGAGACAAGTTCAAGTACATATACAGACTCCACAGAGGGATAACGCCCAAGCCTCTGCCGCAGGAGGTGCGACCGGGGGTTACCAGACCCCGCCAGCAACACACAGATTACACCTTAGGGACATGCAGAACTACCTTACGCTCCAATCACCCCGTCTTGACATACTCAAAACACCGGTTCAAGTTTGCAGATACGATCCAGTACCCGGTAAAGACGATAGGATGTTGATAGCATCGCTACGCTTACGACAAGCTACAGATTACCTTGTGTTATTCTCAGGAATGAAAGAGCACTTAGATAAAATATATCATTTTGTCCAGACTGGGGAAAATCCTGAAAGTATTAAGGAGGCCATGGCACATCAGAAAGTTGACACTCAAGCATATATACTACGTTTTTTCATAAATTGCTTAATAAGAGAACGAGACAGGCCTGATACAGAACAGGATGAAATGGAGGCACTAAACAAGTGGGGCCAAAATATATCCGAAGGAAAACACGATAAAGGGGGTTGCATAGCCAGTATGTACAGGAAAATAAGAAAAGCAGTGATAGAAATACACGAAAAAGAAAAAGAAAAAGAGAATGACTCCTCCGAGGAGGAGGAAGAACCTGAAGAACCGGGAAAGACTACAGATACGATAGCGTATGTAGGTAAGGGAACTTACCTTAGGAAAGGCATTCGTCCAGAAAGCAAGAGAGTTTTTCTCTCTGGCATATCAAAACCGAATTCTCCTGAACATCAGTTTCAAGACACTGATAAAATGCTTCGAGAACGAATGGGGTACCATGTACTCAATTCTATGGATGAACAAGAACTAGCCCGGTCAGCAGTACTATGGGCTGACAACCCTAATATATATAATGATGACACAGTAGCACAGACATTTCTGAACCTATCTCCAGACGAGCAGAAATTAGCAGGTACATATATGATTCAGCACCTCCTCAAGTTATACAGAAATCAACATTCTGATCCAGGTCCCTTACACGATACATTAGAAGCACTACTCATGGACAGATGGAGAGGCCTAAGCACCAAGTTAATACAAATAATTCTAGAACAACGGCACAGATATAACACTTTCTTAAGCTCCGAATATGTTCCCGCTCCGCCCCCAGAAAGAAAAATGTACCATATGGAGCGTCTGCATGGCATTGAAAGTCAGAACCCCTTACGAGAAGTACATCCAGTTATGGGTACCGATAATACCTTGAAACGTGTGTATGTACACACACCTCTGACCAAGTTAGAACTATTGGAAATGAAGAAACTAGTACCCTGTCACGATAAAGATCCTGCAGGTTTTCACAGAGAACTTAAAGACATGTTACTGATGGGAGATTACACATATGCAGATATCATGAAAATGTTAAAAGTATTGTTGCCCACGGGCATCTACGAGAAACTAAAGGAAAGAGAATGGGAGGTAGGAGACAAAAAGATTGTATGGGCAGAAATAGAAGACGAGGAGAAACTTCGTACCCCAGGGCTAGGCCTTGGGGAGAAAACTAAACCATTACTAAGCATGAGCGAATTTTGCGGATCTCGCGTTCGCGAATTTTGCGGATTTGCGGATTCGCAATCCGCAAAATCCGCGAATTCCCGCGAATTTGCGGATTTTTTTTTTTTTTGTGTTCGCCCGTGTTTCTGCCAGTTCGCGAGGGTTTTGTACACTTTCGCAAATTGCGAACTTACCTGTCGGGTCGCAAGTTTCGCGAACTTGTTGTTTCTACGTGTCCAGCCTGTTTGGGACACTCTTCTTCATCACTGCCACTCTCTGTCACCACTGCCACTCTCTGACTACTCATGCCACCCTCTGGCCCACCCATGCCACCCTCTGTTTCATCACCACACCCTCTGGTTGTCCAGTGTACATTATTTTCGGCAAAGCAAAGCACACCTTCCCTGCCTCAAGTGACCTGAATTAATTTGGGGCTGATTCATGTGTCACAGAATATTTTTTTAGCTGGCACCTGCTTCCTTAGTGCGCCCTGATTAGTGATCTTTTGCACTTGCTAAGTGCTTTCATTGTTGCAAAATTAGTTACAACACCTGCCCTGCCCCAACTGACAATAATGAATTAGGGGCTGATTAATGGATTTTAACTTCCAGCCTGGCTCCTGCTTGTCTCCCTTAGCTGTAATTCAGGACCTTTGTGGCATATGTGTAACTATTCTGAGGTTCAGAGCAGGGTCACATAATAGTTTCAACTGGCAACTGAACTCTGGAGGGGCCCCTCAGGAAGCACTCCAGGAAATGGCTACTAATGATGAGCCTGAACTTTTGAACCTGGTAAGTAGTTACTTTCAGTTTTGCTAAGATCGTATTTCTGCAATTTGGCACTTATTCGCGGGGCGCGAACTCACGCGAACAGTGCGAGCAGTGCGAGCAAAATCCGCTGCTCGCGGATTTGCGGATTTTGCGGGAAATTCGCAAATCTCGCGGATTGCGGATTTCCCGAAAATCCGCAAAATCCGCGAGCGGAACGGATTTTCCGCCCACGCCTAACCATTACCAGGTTTAATAGTACAGGTTCTGCCAAGATTACTGACAACTAGAAAGGAAGACTGGGACGCTATCTCAGCCTGTAAACAGAAACACAATGAAGATACTAGTGACTTCTATTCAAGATTCGAGAAATGTTTCATTATTAATAGTGGCCTTAAACCGAGTAGCGAGTCGTACCCGCATCTTTTTGTATCAAAGTTAGTCGAGAAGTCCCTGCCTTTAGTCAAGAACCGTGTATATAAAGTTGAGAGTACATGGCAAGCAAATACGCCATCCCAGATGTTACAAATGTTACAGTACCATCAGAACAGAATCAGAGAAGAACAGGATCATGAACAGAAACGTATGAAAGACACGAAAATGAAAATGTTAGTGGCCCAGTCGGTTCCAGCCGACGGCCAGAGAAAGGGTACGACCCAGACAGGTAATGCAGCAGCTCCCGTTAAAGGGACATGCAACTATTGCAAGCAGCCAGGTCACTACGTACATGAATGCCCAGTCCTGAAACACAATATAGCAACAGGTAAAACTAAAGAAAGACCGCATCCGCCGAGACACGACCAGAGTCAGCTACAGACTTCGCAGAATTCACAACCTATGCATGCTTCATCACATACAGGACAGACCGCTGCGGTATCACAGTCGCAGGCACAGCCACAGCCCGTTGCCGCGACGCAGCAAGTTTCACGGCAGATGTGCCAGTATGCCCAATCTGATTATCCTGATTATCAGCGTTACACATGAAACAGCCTAGAGAGGGAGTTTGGCTTGCCTCTTATTGAGATTCCTGTAGATCAAGAGGGTCCTTATGTACACAGTCAAGTATTGGGAAAAGACAGAAAATTCTTAATTGACACAGGGGCAAGCCGCACAACAATAAGTCATAATGAAGTCCCAGGGGCACCCCTCTCAGGCTCACAGAATGTTTCCCTTGGTTTTTCAGGACAGCCTATTGTAAATGAGGTATCAGAACCCGTCCCCCTGGCTGTGGGTCCATTATCACGTGTTACAGACTTGTTACTTACGAAATCATGTCCAGAAAATCTGTTAGGTATCAAAACGTTGAAGGCTCTAGGAGCGGTGATATGTTGTTCTCCGGAAGGAGTTAGACTTTTCTTGCGTGACTTTAAGGGTCACTATGTATTACGAGAATTTGATGTCAGATTGAAAAATGTACCGAAGCATCTGTGGGCACAAGGCCCAACCGATGTAGGCTGCATGCATATCACACCATACCGTGTTACACTAAAGCCAGGTGTTGTTTTACCCCAAATTAGACAATACAAGTTACCACCCGATGCTGTAGTGGCTTTACTGGAAATCATTGAAGAGCTCATTGCCCAAGGAGTGGTCGTAGAGACCGACTCCAATATCTGTAATTCCCCTATCATTCCGATTCTTAAACGTACTGATCCCAATGCACCGCCAGTATATCGGCTGGTGATTGATTTACGAGAACTGAATAAATGCATCGTTCCACAGTACCCTGTGGTTCCCGACATCTCATCCCTATTGACTGCTATTGATTCAGATGCAACGTTCTTTACTGTAATTGACCTCAAGAACGCCTTCTTCAGTGTACCTATTGACCCAGAGAGCCAATACCTCTTCGGATTCAGTTTAAATGGACGAAGTTTCAAATTTTCACGCGCACCTCAAGGATTCACAGAAAGCCCCAGCATCTATAGTCAAGCACTGAAAAGACAACTTGATTGTATTCAAATGCCAGTTAACACCGCCTTACTGCAATACGTCGATGATCTACTGATCACCGCACGAAGTGAACCCGAATGTGAGCAAGCATCACTGACAGTTTTACATTTTCTGGCCAACAAGGGACACAAGGTGTCTCCTTCGAAGCTACAATTCTGTGTTCAGCAAGTTGTGTACTTGGGTCACTTGCTGTCCAAAGTGGGGAGACAGCTCACTCCTGATCGCATCCAGTTAATTGTAAATATGCCACAACCCCAGACAGAAAAGGAAGTGCGGGCCTTTATAGGCCTCACCTCGTACTGCAGACAATGGATTCCTCAGTATGCATTTCTAGCTAAACCACTCATTCAGTTGACAACACAGGAGGCAGCGACTTCGACTGCCCTTCCTTGGACTCAGGAACATACACAGGCTTTTGAAGAATTAAAGAAAGCTTTATGCCAAGCACCAGTTTTAGCGACACCATGTTACAGCAAACCTTTTACACTTTTTGTTACAGAACGTGATGGTACAGCATTGTCTGTCCCCACTCAAGACCAAGCAGGTTCACATAAGCCTTGCGCTTATTTTTCAAGTACATTGGATTCAGTAGCCCAGGCACTCCCTGCGTGCTTGAAGTCAGTTGCAGCGACAGCCTTAGCAATCAGACAGAGCGATTCAATTGTATTAGGACATCCATTAACAGTACAAGTTCCACATTCTGTAGAGGTTCTTTTAAACAGAACTCAGACTCAGCACTTGACTATAGCACGACTGACAGGTTATGAATTGACCCTATTCCAGCCACACATAGAAATCAGACGCTGTAGCATCCTAAACCCCACAACATTGTTACCTTCAATTATGACAGATCCAGCCCCGCATGATTGTATAGAGATCATTAATGCAGTAACAAAGCCCCGACGAGACTTAACAGATGTTCCATTGACAAATCCAGACCTGACACTTTATGTAGATGGTTCATGCATGAGAACAAGTACAGGAGAATTAGTGGCCGCGTATGCAGTGACCACTGAAACTAAAGTCAAAGAAACACATCGTATTGACACACTGTCTGCTCAAGCGGCGGAGCTCATCGCTCTGACCCGAGCCTGTATACTAGCCAAGAAATGTTAACATATACACAGATTCACGTTATGCTTTCGGAGTCGTACACAACTTCGGAATGTTATGGCAAGAACGAGGTTTCCTGACCTCTCACGGTGCCAAGATCCAACACGGTTCCCTCATTCAAGCACTATTAGAAGCAATACATCTGCCTTCAGGCATATCCGTCATGAAGTGTAAAGCACATACTAAAGCTACGGATTCTGTTTCCCAGGGTAACGACCTGGCAGACCAGACAGCAAAACATACAGCGTTGACTCACACCCAGACAACTGATGTGACAAAGACAATAGTACCGACACAGTGTATGTCAGTTAGGGATCCCACCCTAGATGTAATCGATATCCAGACACATGCTACTGCAGATGAAATAAAGAAATGGACTGAACTAGGAGGGATCCAGACAGATCAAGGTTGGATGACAAAGGGAAAATCTACATGGTTTCTCCCCGACTCTATGGTTCAAATCATGATAAATACAGCACATAGTCCGGCACATCTAGGAGAGAAAGCTATGTTAGACAGTTTACAGAATCTCTGGTACAACAAACACTTACGAGCAGCAGCAAAACAGAAAGTGCGTACTTGCATGATCTGTTGTCAGTTCAATCCAGGAAAAAGCGTCCCTATAGAGCAAGGTGGATTTCATCCTCCCGATCACCCTTTTGAAGTCCTCCAGATGGATTATATCCAGATGGACCGTTGTCGAGGATTCAAATATGTCCTTGTAAGTTGTTTGTGCACTTTCCCGTTGGACCGAAGCATATCCAGTCCCAGATTACACTGCCCCGACCACTGCCAGGCAGCTGGTTCGAGAATTCTTCCCACGATACGGCTTGCCTCGTGTGGTGTACTCAGATAATGGACAGCCATTCTCATCCGAACTCATGAAACAGGTTTCCCTGCTGCTAGGAAATCAGTGGAGATTCCATTGTGTCCGACATCCCGAAGCCGCTGGCCTTGTAGAGAGGCATAACCAGACACTAAAAACACGCCTTGCTAAAGTTTGTAAAGAGAAAGGGGTCGACTGGATAGTCGCCCTGCCAGTTGCATTGTTCTATATGAGAATGGTCGCCCATTCGAGATCAGGACTATCCCCGTATGAAGTGGTTTTTGGCAGACCACCGAATATGTGGGGGACGCCCATCCCTAAGAAAATTACAGATGTTGATTGTAATATGCTGACAGATTACCTTGCCTCCTTGATGTCTGCACTCCAATCATGTCGTTCACAGGTTGCCGCAGCCTTCCCTGACAACACTGATGTAAAGGCACATGATGTCCGTCCCGGTGACACAGTCCTAATTAGGAACTTCGACAGGAAAAGTCTGCTGGAGCCCCGCTGGAAAGAGCCGAAGACCGTCCTTCTTACCACACGGACCGCTATCAAGGTGGAAGGCCGAAAGGGGTGGATCCATACGAGTCATATAAAAAAATATAACGAACTGCTGCCAGAAACAGACTCGTCCACCCCCTCCAAAGACTGCATCGAACCTAGTGACTTTAAAGTTCCCAAACAAGAGAAAACTCCCCAAGAGGAGTACCGAATGAAACTTCGATCTAGCAAGTCAGACAGTTTAATTGTTTAAGTCCTCCCCTAGGTGAATCGGTTAAATAGTTTCTGACATGTATCCCCTAGATCGAGATAGAGAGAGAGAGAGACAACTCAAGAAACATGCATATTGTAAATCACTCCGCAGTCACTGTATAGTGACGTTATTGATTATGTTTTTTCTAAGTCTTCTGATTATTGTTACTAGTATATTGCTTCCCATATACTACCCTATCTTCAAGCGTGAACAATCTGCTTACAATGTTTCTGCTGAACATTCTTTTAGTGAATTACCTCCCCACGAACTTCCTTACAGACTCGCGCTGCACAACAACACATTCATTAGTATGTTACATCACTCCCATCAGACTAACAACGCTACAAACTGCTGGATGTGTGGCCGACTCCCTCCCTATCAGAAATACAAGGGAGTTCTGCCCCTTTTTCCGTACCCGTTCACTCACAATGGCTCCTGTGGTGCATGGTTTAGAATAATTAATTCCTTAGATCCTGATATCGCTGTTTTCAAAGGGAATTGGGTTTGGGGAAACTTGAACTTAGTTCTGCTTAATGCCTGTTACCCTGACAAAAAGGGACTTCCCATTAGAATAGGAACTGATCTAGAGAATGAAGTATATGGATTAGGTAATTATACAATTAGCCTTATGATTCTTACTGTCGAATCCGAAGCTGCTCCAGTTCTCCCTGCTATGTCAGTATTACCAGTCACAGGTGATTTATGTGTCAGAAAGAAGGGTTCAGTACACTTAGGTCATAGCAAATGTACCACTGTGGTCGAATTCAGTGATCAAGGCAAATCTTCCTTTAGAGCTACTCGTCATTCCTACTTTGTTTGTGGTCATACCGCATACATACGCTTACCTCCAGATTGGGATGGTACCTGTTACATTGCATTCCTTCTGCCACCTGTTTTCCTAGCCCCTCCTGATTATCACAGAAATACAAATCTAGTAAAGAATAGACTCCGAAGAGATCTCCCGATTGTCGATTACACTGAAACGGCATGGGAGCAATACACAGATTTCAATAAAGGATTCTTTTTCTTCACAGGTCCCGTCCAAAATAGTAAACTGATACGCAGATTAACTAGAACCCTCGAAGCAGTAGTGAATGAAACGGCCTCCGCCCTAGGTAACTTAACAGAGGAGCAGTCCGCTATGCGGGTTGTTGTCCTTCAGAATCGTCTTGTTATTGACGTCATCTTGGCAGATAGAGGCGGAGCTTGTAAGGTCATCGGGTCAAGTTGCTGTGTTTTCATTCCAGAAAACGCGCCAACAGTATACCAAGCTATTACACGTCTTCATAAAATTGCAGGTTTGATACATCAGAATCCAGGCACCTGGACTTGGTCCGGTTGGTTCTGGACAACGTTGACCGCTTGGGGATGGAAGATCCTATCCTTCCTAGGCATTGCCCTTGTCATAGTATTCAGTTGCTGCCTGTGCCTACAGTGTGGGCCAGCGATTTGTGGACTGTGCGCCACATCATGCATTGAACATTCCAGTCTTCTCTCAAACCGCCAAAGGAAAAAAGAAGAGCAAATGATGCTACAGGAACAGACTGATCGGTTTATGAGAATCGATATATCATGAAGGGTCCGTAGGGAACAAGGAGGGAATGAGGAAATATAAATTTTATGGTCAAGTAATGTTCCCTTACGTGTACCCCACCGTCTCCATGTATCAGCTTAAAGTGCATGTAACTTCCCTCCTGTGCCAGCTATGAAGACGCAAATACATTTGCGTCCAACGTTAACATGTCCTCTTTCAGACCCACCCTGAATGGGTTGAATATTCCGTTCCTAAATATGCTATGCCAACGTCTTTTTGTGGTGTACTCTACACGTTTTTCAGCTCTGGCGAAGTAGGCCCTGAATTCTGCCATCGAGCCTTTTTTTCCCGCCTTCTGACTCTGAAAGCCTCAGCCCAGGCTGCCTCTGTACCCGTGATCTCTGCCTTACTCCCTGTGCGGCTCACAGCGCTTAGCTCAGCCTGCTGCCTGCCAAGACTGTTTTCAACCTTCGAATTATCTGTTCCGCTCCTCGAAAATGCATTCCTGCCTACTAGTTTAAGTAAACATTCCCCCAGCTGCAGAGCAAAGGGCCCGGCCTCACTGTCTCCGTGCAAGTAATTCATAGCCTCTGTTACCATGGTAGGCCCATGCCCCCTCGCCTCTCATGCAGACACTTAGACGCTTATACACGCACTCACAGTCAGTATAGAATAGCTTCTGCTCCAGAGACCTTTCCCGTTTAGATAATATGGTTCCCAAACATCAGATACCAGATATGATATAGGTACGAGTTGATCTGACATGCCAGACTTCTGTCTCTTTCCGCCAGTGTAAATGTCAAATCCCCTGCACCCTCCAGTTCCACGTCATTCACGCATCATGCAGCTGCGCGCGCATCCAGGCCTCAGATTTCTGCTGACATTGCCAAATTCTGCTAAAGTACCCACCCACTTGTGACCCCTACCTGTGACGTTTCTAGCACACACCTCTATGTTCACGCCTAGTTCACGCCTTCTAATTACGTATCACTACCACGTGTATGCTGTTATCTTGTTTCTCTCAGCTGTTACGCCTACTGTATTGGTTTCTATAATGTGACTTAAGTATATAAGCTATGTATTGTCAATAAAATATGGCTCTATCCCTTCCTGCACCCCAGTGGTGGCAGGAACAAGATATCCGGTCATGACCATTCCTTTTTAAGGAATAAAACCCCTAAGAACTCTAACACCACGGACTCTGCCTCTTTCTTTCTGATTGAGTTATTATTGATTAAGTACTTACCTGCATAGAAATTAGGACGGTAAATCAAATATTTACTCAGCAAAATCCTTAGGCATAACACTCGACACCAATCTCAACATGCAGCAACATATCAGCAAGGCAACAAAGGGAGTGAACTTCCAAATCAATACTCTGAGGAAACTTAAACCCTTCCTCCCAGCCAAAGACTTCCAAACCGCAGTACAAGCAATAGCCATCCCTCGAATAGAATACGGCAGCATCGCCCTCTGCGGACTCCCCCTAACTACTACCGCACCCCTAAGAGCTTCTCTAAACGCTTCAGCGAGACTCATCACTGGGTCAAAAAAGCACTCCCATATTACCCCTGACTTGAAATCCCTGAATTGGCTGCCTTTTGAAGCCAGAATTCATCTGAAAATCGCCTGCATGACACACAAGGCGGTACACCTAAACTCACCGGGCTACCTCGCTCAGAAGCTGACAATCTCTGGCGGAGCTAGAAACACTAGAGGCACAAACAATCTTCTGCTGAAACCTAGAAGATTCCGGAAGAAAAAAACATATAAGCGCTCCTTCTCAGGAATGGCACCTAGGATCTGAAACTCACTCCCTCCCGAAACCAGACTTATCTCTTCCACTACACGCTTTAAAAAAGAAGTAAAAGCTATCCTCATGGCTAAATACACTTGAACTATTATCTCGAACTCTGTTAATAATCGGCACGATCTGTACTACATGTTTGACCCCTGTGCTTATTTGCATTAGTTGTCTTATTACTCACATGATTGGCTGTGCAGCCACCTATTTGTACTGTTAGATCTATTGTTTTATCTGTTTGACTATGCTCCCTCATGTACCCCTTGTATGTAAAGCGCTCTGATATCTGCAAAGATCTTGTCCGCGCTATATAAAACTTTCTAAATAAATAAAATAAATAAAAGCAAATATGACAACAAAAATTATCAGGAACAGTTGGAGGAATGTAAGGACAGAGGTTTACTAGTGGAATATGACTTTTTAAAGCGTAGGTACCCTAAACTGCCTGCCCTTTACCTCCTCCCAAAATTGTATAAAAACAAGACAAATCCCCCAGGGTGACCCGATGTGTCTTCTAGGGGGAGCTACCTTGAGAATACCTCCAGATATGTGGACTTCACAGTGGTGAAGAGAGGGGGCGGGGCCTGAGGTGACATATGTGCAAACACACCCTGTGGTGCGTTTTAAGTTGGGGAATTAATTTCTCTTTAATAATGAGGGTCCCTGGGCGCCAACTAGCCCACCACTTACCTCCAGTAAGTACCACTGTGCTGCGTTGCAGAGAGGTGGCCCAAGCCATGCCCCCTTTTACACCACTCTGCAATGTAGCTCTCTGGCGCTTACTGGAGGTAAGTGGTGGGCAAGTTGGCACTCAGCGACCCTCAGGACTCAAGGGGACTTAATCCCCATATTTACAACGTACCAGGGGGTGCGTTTGAGCAGTGTAGCAGGGACGGGGCATGGCCTTATGTCACAAGTGCGCAAACGTGCCATGTGTCACGTTTTAAGTTGGGGAAATAATTCCCCTTCAAACCTGAGGGCCCCTTGGGGCTAACTAGCCCACCAGGTGCTTCCAGTAAGCACCACTGCGCTGCATTGCAGAGAGGTGGTTCAAGCCATGCCCCTTTTTACACCTCTCTGCAGCGTAGCTCTGTGTCGCTTACTGGAGGTACCTAGTGGGCTAGCTGGACCCTAGGGACTCTCAGGATTCAAGGGGACTTAATCTCCCAACTCAAAACAGACACAGGGCGCGTTTACACAGTAGTGAAGGGAGGGGGCGGGGCCTGAGGTGACGTGTGCAAACACGCCCTGTGGCGCATTTTAAGTTGGGGAAATAATTCCCCTTCAATCCTGTAGGCCCCTGTGGGCCAACTAGCCCACCAGGCGCTTCCAGTAAGCGCTTACTGGAGGTACCTAGTGGGTTTATTGTAATACTGGGCGTAGTAGGCGTAGTGGGGCTATGCGAAGCTACGCGAAGTGGGACAGAAACTACGTCCACCCACGCACTTCACGTAGCCCCACTACGCGCCACCCGCCTCCCTCCCGCCCTTGCTAAATACTACCCGCCTCCCTCCCGCCCTCCCTACCGCCCTCCCTAAATACTTAAATAATGTTTTTAAAAAGAATAAACACCACTTACCTTGTCAGCTGCGTCTCCGGGGCTCCCTCTGGTAACCGCACCGCCATCTTGGATACTAATGCGCATGCGCGGCCGCCCGCGCATTAGCATTTCTCGTGAGAAATGCGCATGTAAAAAGGGGCAGATCGATTATATCGGTCCTTTACCTATGAGCAAAAATTGCCAATATGTGTGTACTGTTGTTGATACTTATAGCGGTTTTCTATTCGCTTTTCCATGCAAGAGAGCAACCCAGGTAAATACAATGAAAACATTGGATTTGATTACATTATATTATGGTACTCCACTTCAGGTGCAGTCTGACAATGCCTCCCATTTCAAAGGACGCCTAGTACAAGATTATTGTGCAGAAAACAATATTGATTGGGTATTTCATATTCCTTATTACCCACAGGCCGCAGGTCTGATTGAGAGGATGAATGCGCTGTTACAAGACCAGCTATGCAAACTGTCAGACGGTACCCTAAAGAACTGGAGAGATCATTTATCAGATGCTTTAATGATTTTGAATAATAGACCGTATTTGTATGCAAATTCTCCTTTAATGCGTTTATTTCCTCCTCACATTGATGTTCAACCGAATTCAGTTAAAAGCACAGTTTCTTATTGGGAAATCACCCCCGGAGCTTTGGCTCCACATAGAGCTACCCCTGGATCTGCAGGCTTAGACCTGCATTCTCTGAAAATGACTGTTCTGAAAATGAATGGTATTGTGATAATTGAAACAGGAATTGATGTTCAAATACCAGTTGAACATTTTGGGTTGATTGCCCAGAGATCTGGTTTAGCTTTAAAAGGCATCCAGGTGCTTGGTGGAATAATTGACAGTGATTACCAAGGAGAAATAAAAGTCATCCTGTTGAACAGTGGCGATTCGGAGATCACAATTCAGAAAAATGATCGAATCGCTCAATTGGTCATTATGCCTGTTTTCAGTGGTGTGATTCAAAAGAGCACTGCTCCAACTCTGTTAACAATTCGTGAAACCGGTGGATTTGGTTCAACTGACAATCCTGGAGCTAGAGTGTGGGTGCAGTCACCGAATAATCCCCCTGAACAAGCCAAAATTATAGCAACAGGATCTGATAATACAATTTTAGTGATGAGGCCAGGACAGGAAAGCTGGGACGTAGTCCCAGCTGATAAATGTTATCTGCGAGAATCAGTAACGCCTATTCTTTTGTTGCAGATCGTTGCCTGGATTGTTGCTGCCGGATGTGTCGTCGTTGGACTCCCTTTGGTCCGCTGCGATGAGAGTCAAGCGAGCGCTCAGGATCGGATCAATGACAGACCACATCGTTCTATTGCCTCGTGGGATATCACTACTAACTTTTGGACGCATTTATCTAAAGCCATTACCAACTCTTCACATTTTTGTCTAGCATCTATGAGATCGGTTATTGATCTCCTCACAACGTGTCTTGTAGCTGTACCAATTTCAACAGCCTCCTTATTATATTTCTTCAATGTATCCGAGGTCTATCCCACATTTATCCATTCTGACTTTTCTGCATATGACTATTGCATTTCCTGCACTGTTCTGAGTGCACCGGAGCACCCATTGACTTTTCAAATTGCAACATATAATATCACTGAAAGTGATGTTTGCTATACAATGACCTGTGATCCTAAATATATAGGCAAATGTGTCCAACTATGTTTAGAACATTCTAGTCTATCTTCCTCTCATGAAAGAATTTTATGTATCACCAGGACTCCTGCTGCGTGTATTTCAATCCACAATTCTATGAGATGCAAACGTTTTATAGTGACTGCTAGTCATTATTATCATGTGTTGTTGCCATCTGGATGGCTCTTTTCCTGTGGCAATGTGTCCTGGTCCTATATTCCTGCAAACATTTCTGGAGGTCCATGGGCTTTAACGCGCTTAAGTCTTTTACTGTTTTCTTCTGATGAAGCTGCGTCATCCCGCACAGTGCGTGATGCACCTCCACTTTCAAGAGACTGTGATTCTTCTTTACATTTGTTTTCTAAAACTGAATATCTCAGCTTAGCTGCTTCTATTATTGGTGTTCCTGCACTATCTGTTTACAATGCTAAAACTATAGGCAAACTGGCTTGCTGGATGGTGAAATCCCTAAATAATACTTCTACTATTTTAACTGACTTATTATCAGACACTCAAGGCGAGCGTCGTGCTATTTTACAAAACAGAGTTGCGTTAGATTACTTGCTACTAAAACATGACCATGGCTGTTCAAATTTGAGGGCCTATGTTGCTTCAATCTATCAGATCATTCTAAATCTTTTAGATCTCATCTTAACAAGTTACATGAGCTGACACAAGAGGTTAGGGAACATTTAGATGTAGGGTGGTTCGATTGGCTTTTCAGTTGGCTGCCAGATTTTCATTCTTTACGCCAGATATTGGGTGGCATTTTTCTAGTAATTAGTTTTGTGATTATTATTTGCTGTTGTATTCAATGCATCCCATCCTTTTTCCGGATGTTCTGCCCCCGAGTTATGGCTAGATCTTTAAGTATTGTTTCCTATTATTCCTCAACTGATATACGTCCTGTTTGAGTTCTCCTTTTATTTTACCTTTGACTTTAAATGCTAGCACATTTAGTCAGGAGTGGAATGTAGCGACAGGGTAATTTTAGTCTATTTTCAGACTGATGGTGACTATAATTTAGTATACAAACAACTTGTTGTAGGTCCCGCACTCCTGGTGAATATTGTTAACCTGGTTAATTTGTAGGTATAATGCTGTCGTTGGTGCAATGAATGGTAATCTTGCTGGGCTTCCAAGATTAAAGTATTTCAAAATAAAGGTATGTATCCTGTGACACAAGATGCATTCCATTCATGCACTCCTTTCCAAACTTTCATAAATTTTCATAAAACTTTGTTGAATGTTCAGTAATTCATTTATTCATAGCGAAGTTTTTTAGAAACATATCATTATTTTCATGAGTGTTCAAAAAATGTAGTACATCATATTTCAGAATGCTAGTATTGCCCAATGCATTTCAAGCATATCGCCCTTCCTCAGGGAACTTCCATTACATCTAGAAACAGTAATCATAAGTCTTCGTTAGTGCCTAAATGAAACATTATAGACCATGTAAAATCAGAAGGTTGTAAACCATATTGCAAGAACATGATATTTGGTGTTACCCCACATGCTTGTCTAAACGTGTGCATTCAGTGAAGAAAACGTATGCAATCAGTGAAAAAAAGAGTGCAAAGCCCAGGGACTGGGCACTGACCTTAGTACTCGTAATGTGACGATTGCAAAATTTAGCTGCGAAAATAAAATAAACTCGGTTTAGTGGAGTGAAACGTGACAAAGGTGTCTCGTTTCTAAATTCGTTAACTGGCCGTATCTTACCGGGGTTGTGATGCCGTGGTGCTTCCCTCGCTATGCTTGGCGTGCGGCTCTCTACATGGCCGCGCTCTATGGTATTAGAGTACTATGGTTACGGCGTTTGTTTACGTGAGTTACGAGAGTAGCGTGAACATCAAAAACAGACTAGCTATCGGTTGTGTGAATCGTGAATGCGTGACTAACAATAAAGTTATCAAAGATAGTAGCATGTGGGGCACAAAGATGAAAAAATTAATGGATGATGATTGTGTGAAAAAAGAAAGTTATGTACACAGCAAAACGTACGTAAATATCGCATTTTAGATAATTGTATCTTCTCATAGGATATGAGCTGAACAAACATCACTTAACATGTATAGACATGTAATACAAAGTTCTCCACTGAATCCAAGATGGGTTGAGGATATCCTCTTTTTTGAACTTTTCCAACTTTCCTTGTTTCCTTTCCATAGTAAAAAAATGTCGTCAATATATCTTTTGTAGAGTATTAGATTACTGGTCCATTCTTCCTTGTTGAGTATGTAATCTAACTCGTATCGGTGCATGAATGTATTAGCATAGGTTGGTGCGGCACAATTGCCCATAGATGTACCCGACATTTGTACATAAAAGTTATTGTCCCATTCAAAGTAACTGTGATATAGCGTGAAATGTAGTAGATCCATCAAAAATATTTTGAGTGCTTCATTATACACATCAATACCACATGATTTGGGCATGTCTGCCGTGGAGAGTTTTCTCATACATGAGAACAAACCAGAAGCACTCAAAATATTTTTGATGGATCTACTACATTTCACGCTATATCACAGTGGCATTGGAGGAAGATTTCAAAAACCTATTTAAACAAGGAAAGTCTAATCAGTGAATTAAACCAACTGAACCAGATCAATGAAAGAATACAATTCACTTTTACCATCAACGAAGAAACTCTATCATTCCTGGACGTACAACTAACCAATAACAATGGAAGTATAACTACATCCATATTTACCAAAAAAACTGACAGAAATAATCTACTCCATTTCAAAAGTTTCCACCAAACTCCACTGAAACAGCATCTACCCTTCTCACAATTGCTGCGCATAAAACGCATCGCTTCAACAAAAGAACTGTATGAAAAACACAAGAAAGAAATGTTGGAAAAGTTCAAAAAAAGAGGATATCCTCAACCCATCTTGGTTTCTGCCGCCGAAAGAGCTGACAAATTACAAAGAGAGCATTTGCTAAAACCCAAAGAGAAAATCGAAGAACAAAGATCTGTATTTATATCGAAATACTCCACAAACAGTTTAAAGATCAAAAAATCAATCAAAACACATTGGCCAATGTTGGCATTGGAGGAAGATTTCAAAAACCTATTTAAACATCAACCGATCTTTGCTTATGAAAGGACAAAAAATTTGAAAGAACTAGTGAAAGAGACGAAACAAACAGAACACAGTGTATACAAAGGCACTTTACCATGTCACAACTGTGGCAATTGTTCCGCAATCATCAAAGGCAATACCATAAATCACCCCACCAAAGGTTCCTTGATAAAACTGAAAGTCACCGGAACATGTGACACTTCAAACGTCATCTACATGTTGAGATGCCCTTGTGGCCTCTCATACGTAGGAAAAACACAGAGAAAAATTAAGACAAGAATTATAGAGCACAAAAGCAACATCCGTTTGAAAAACGAAAAATCAACGATAGCAGCACATTTTAATGATGCTAAACATAATGTGAGCCAACTCCAAATTTGTATCCTAGAAAAGGTGACAACCCTTCCGGGCAGAGACAACAACAGTCACCTATTACGCAGAGAAATCTTCTGGATCGATCACTTATGCACCTTACAGCCCAAAGGGCTCAATGAAAGGCTGGATTTTCATTGTTATCTATAAATTGACATTCAAAACAGTGGAGAACTTTGTATTACATGTCTATACATGTTAAGTGATGTTTGTTCAGCTCATATCCTATGAGAAGATACAATTATCTAAAATGCGATATTTACGTACGTTTTGCTGTGTACATAACTTTCTTTTTTCACACAATCATCATCCATTAATTTTTTCATCTTTGTGCCCCACATTCTACTATCTTTGATAAC
Source organism: Lissotriton vulgaris (assembly GCF_964263255.1). Lineage (NCBI taxonomy): Eukaryota > Metazoa > Chordata > Amphibia > Caudata > Salamandridae > Lissotriton > Lissotriton vulgaris. Next base: position 104,456 of record NW_028250337.1, on the reverse strand, counting down.
TTTATTGTTAGTCACGCATTCACGATTCACACAACCGATAGCTAGTCCGTTTTTGATGTTCACGCTACTCTCGTAACACACGTAAACAAACGCCGTAACCATAGTGCTCTAATACCATAGAGCGCGGCCATGTAGAGCGCCGCACGCCAAGCATAGCGAGGGAAGCACCACGGCATCACAACCCCGGTAAGATACGGCCAGTTAACGAATTTAGAAACGAGACACCTTTGTCACGTTTCACTCCACTAAACCGAGTTTATTTTATTTTCGCAGCTAAATTTTGCAATCGTCACATTACGAGTACTAAGGTCAGTGCCCAGTCCCTGGGCTTTGCACTCTTTTTTTCACTGATTGCATACGTTTTCTTCATTGAATGCACACGTTTAGACAAGCATGTGGGGTAACGCCAAATATCATGTTCTTGCAATATGGTTTACAACCTTCTGATTTTACATGGTCTATAATGTTTCATTTAGGCACTAACGAAGACTTATGATTACTGTTTCTAGATGTAATGGAAACCCCTGAGGAAGGGCGATATGCTTGAAATGCATTGGGCAATACTAGCATTCTGAAATATGATGTACTACATTTTTTGAACACTCATGAAAATAATGATATGTTTCTAAAAAAACTTCGCTATGAATAAATGAATTACTGAACATTCAACAAAGTTTTATGAAAATTTATGAAAGTTTGGAAAGGAGTGCATGAATGGAATGCATCTTGTGTCACAGGATACATACCTTTATTTTGACTATAATTTAGTACCATTTCAGTCCTAGTTACATTTGCGTTCAATTGTAGGGCTTAACTATGTGCTTTGACAGGGTTTAGTGCTTTTTCCATTTTCTCGGGCCTACAGGCCCGAAAGCTAGAGAGAAGCCATTTTGTATCTCTGCCTCGGCTGTCCGAGGTGCTTGCAGGGTAAAAGTAATGTTTAGAATTCATCCTGTTGTTCGCTAGAGAGGAATCGGTCAAGACTGGCCCTTTTCGAAGGAATGTGTTTGTCTCCCCGGCTCTAGACGCAATACACAGGTGGCCACTGCGGAGGGCGAAGGGAGCTGGGGACTGGTACAGGAATTCGGTGGGAGTCGGCCTAATGCCGGAATTTTCCATAGAGAAAGTGAACTCTATATTATCAAGGAGAGAGTAGAGTAGAGAGAGAGAGCAACGTGTGGAGAAGACCGAAGAAGTTGGTCTGAAGGCTGGTGCATAGAGATTGATACCATCAGCTAATCGAAATCCTGAAGTGAAGAAGGAGAGTGATTGAAAGTCCTGTATTGACATCATACAGGAGTGGCAGAGACCGAGACCAGAAGAGGGTTCGAGTGTTCTGGAACCATGGCAGCGTAGACGAGGCATAGCGGTGCAGACTTGTATTCGTGAGCCATAGAGGGAGAGCAGAGTCCCAAGCGCATAGAAGAGAACGAGAGAGAGAGGGATCAGCTCCGCTGCTGGGATGGAAAGACACACGTCTAAGGTGAGGCGTTCTGAGCTTAGTGTAGAATGCATTCAACCACCCACTTTTATTCCCCTTTTTAGGTCATAGGTATTGATTAACCCCTTTACTGCTAAGGCAATATTTTACTTCTCATCTAATTTCCATTGAAATCAATGAAAAGTGCATGACGAGTTACCCTTGTCATTAGCAGCCAAGAGGTTAATTTAGTTTATCTGTCTTTCGCTCATTCTGTCATGTTTGATTGTAGAATAAAGATTTAATGACCAATATCTTTGAATGTTGTTTTCATTAATGAGATTAACCTTTCCTTTTAACAAGGTGCTGATATACAGAAGGATGGGATATGCCCTTCTGCAAAGGTAACTGATGATTGGGGGAGAGTGTGGACTTCATTTGGGAAATAACTCTTAAAGGTGAACCCCTATTAGTTATCCCACGTTAGTGTAGATCGCCAGGTGACGTTAGTGTAGATCGCCAGGTGACGTTAGTGTAGATCGCGAGGTGACGTTAGTGTAGATTGTCGGGTGACGGTAGTGTAGATCGTCGGGTGACGGTAGTGTAGATCGTCGGGCGGCGGTAGTGTAGATCGTCGGGTGAGGTTAAAGACATCGTCGGGTGACGTTAAAGACATCGACGGGTGACGTTAAAGATATCGTCGGGTGATGTTAAAGACATCGTCGGGTGACGTTAAAGACATCGTCGGGTGACCTTAAAGACATCGCTGGGTGACGTTAAATAAACAGTCTTACAGGACTATAAAGATAGATGTAAAAGTGAGGTAAATATAGGATAAGATATGGAATCCATTAGGTGTTAGTGGTATGTTTGATTATACAGGCATGTAAATAGCTTCTTTTCACTTTCTCAGGTGAGTATTCTAAATGTCATGTAAATAGTGGCCTAAGAAGAGTGTTGTTACGTGACGACTGGGTTAGCCACGGATGGTGAGCTGCCTGTTCTGAGAATCCTGTCGTTACAGGGTACTGGATGATTTTGCAACAAGGCCTCTTTCTGCTCCTGTTTGTTCTTTCTGCACGTCTTCCTTCTTCCTGCACTTTTCTTTGTCTTTGAGGACTTCTGTTGCTTCTTCCTTCATTTATTTTTTTTCTTTCTGGTTTCTTTTCTTCTTTCTTCACTAGCATTTAAAAAAACCTTTGAAATTAACTGAAAAAACTAAAGGTTTCAGGCACGTTATAGTTACAAATTAGCATTTAAAAAACCTTTGAAATTCACTGAAAAAAACAAATGTTTCAGGCACGTTATAGTTAGAAATTAGCATTCAAAAAAACCTTAGAAATTCACTGGTAAAACCATAGGTTTCTGGGGCGTTATAGTTAGTTGGACATTTTAGTCGTACAAAACCATTGAAATTTCCCCGTTATAGTTAGTTCAGCTAACTATAACTTGCGCGCCCGCAATGCACTCCTGATGACATCACATGTTACATCACTCATGACATGGTCAGTGACATCACTCATGACATCACCCATGACATCACTGATGACATTATCCTTGTGATAGGGTGGCAGACCTCCTCTCACCCCAATATAACCTTTGATACACACACTCAAAAATAGAAACTAACATTTTCAAAACAATGGACATAACAATACCATTGACAACACACCTTTTCAGTAATTCCAAGATCTACACACACATCCAATCATTCACCACCAGTCCTATACAGTCACTCATACATGTACTCACTCATTATATGTTTTCATACACCTATGCATCCTGTTACACACTTACACTCATCCATAGAGTTACTCACACACATAGTCACACATGCAAAAAAGTATTAAACATCCATTAAATTGCAAATACAGTCATACACCCATCACCAGAATTACTTCTACAGAAACTTACACATACTTCCTCTCTTAAGCAGTTACTTATAGAAGCACATACTAATTTATACAGGAACTCTTCCAATCACTATTTCTCACATATACTCACTTATATAGACCAATACTCACATATACTAGTTTAAAACATATGTAGTTACTCATAAAGACACTATTGAGACACTCATTCACTCACTAACACACCCATACACTCATCCACCCACTAACACACCCATACACTCATCCACCCATACAGTCATGCACACATGCTGTCTTCAACACATACAAACAGTGAGTCATTTATTCATGCATCTACGCACTACATTATACCCCCACCGAACCATACAGGCACTCAGACACTCATACTGATAGTCAAAAAAACAACTAATAACCCATATAGACACTCATGTAGCAACTCACCAACCCACGCAGCCACTTCTACAGAAAGTGAGAGACTGATATAGATATTTATATATTTAAACATTACTCACTAACCCATGTATTCACTAAGATATACTTAATCAGTCAGTTATACATTTTTTTTAAATCATCCATTTAGACACTTATATACCCATTTATTCTTTCCTCGACTTTGAGATATACATATATAAAACATACTTAATTTTAGGAAAAACACACATTCACTGGATGATGTCATCAGTGATGGCATGAGTGATGTCACTGACCATGTCATGAGTGATGTAATATGTGACATCATGGAAAGGGGCGACCACTCGGTCCCCCCGAACGTATGGATGAGTGCCTCGATCCCCCCGGGAAGCCATTTTTGGGCGGGAGGCGCGTCTCGGCTGGTATGCCCGAAGCGGCGTAGCCGGGGCGCGCTTTTTCCCGCCCTAGAGTGGGCTGGCCTAGACACCGACGCAGCCAGCCACGCCCTCGGGGCGGGCAGGGGCGGGTGTTCGCCCGCCCTGAAGACGGATAAAAGAAGGAGCAAGACCAGAAGACGTCCTCTTGTTCTTGTGCTCCGAAGCTGCACCTCCTCGCTACACGTGAGCTCGGGACGGAACGAAGAGCCAATTTTGAGCGTTTTGATCTTTTTCTTTGTCTTCTAGATACTTCGTCATAGAGATGCCCAAGAAAGGCGAAAAGAGAATGACGACTGAGCAGATGGTTCGGGCCCTCTTTAAGGATATGTCCGACATAAAGAAGCGGCTGGCGGAGCGAGACGGGGAGGAAGGATCGGGCCAACCACCGGCTGGAGGGAGACCTAAGAGGCCGAGAAGGGTTCCAGCCGGGGGAGATGTCCCGGCTCCCTCTGCCCCGCTCGAGGCGCCGACCCCAGTACCGATCGAGGGGAATCCAATCCCCGTTGTCGTCACCCCGACACCTAAAGAAGATATGCCCCCCGAGCTGGCAGCACAGCTAGCAGCTTGGTTGGGGGATAGCAGTGATGGCGCCACGGCTGCCGAGGCACAGGCGCTGATAAAGGGGCTTCGTGAGAAGAAAGAGGCAGCTAGAGTGGCGGCACCGTTGGCAGGGACAGACAAGCCGCAAGCGGCAGAAGCTGCGTCCGGTTCAGGTAAGCGGCCATTGCCGATTGCACGGGACGAGTCAGCACCCTCTCGTAGAGAGAGATTGGGACAACATGTGCCTTTAGCCATAAAGGAAAAGATCTGGGCAGGGGAATACGTGAACATTTTTTCCTTGCTTGTTGATCATTATGATGTGGAGCATGTAAAAAGTCAGAAGGACCTAATGCATCCGAGTGTTTGGCGCGCAAAAATGGCCGCCTTTAAGGTAAATGAGAACATTGGCAACTGGGGCAATGCCTGGGGTATTTTTACATCGATTCTGGGGGAACGTAGGCCCGAGTTGCTTCCCGAGTTTCCCGTTTACCAATCACGAATTATGGGTTACTCGACGGCTTATCAAGGTAACCATTGGTTTTGTTATGATAATCTGTTCAGGAAAGAAAAGGAACATAACAAGAGTTTGACCTGGGATTGTTACGATTCTTTAACGTGGGATAAAATGAAGGAATCGGGAATGTTAAGAATGCCATTGGTCGGGAGCAATGTTGTCGATCACTCCCGCCAAAATGTGGGGTCGCCCTTTCGACCAAGTACGAGCACCGACGACCAGTCGAGGCCCGCAGGTAATACCGGGAGAAAGGGTTTCTGTTATAACTTCAACAGAGGGAAATGTACCAGGCCTCCGGGGTCCTGTAAATTTAGACACGAATGTAGTACGTGTGGGTCATCCCAGCCTGAGTCATCGTGCAGAGCCAGAACGGGTGAGAATGGGGGTAAGGGAGGCGCCAAACAGGTCTAACATAGTCCGAGGGGCGCCTTTACCAACCCCGATTGATACCTTGGCAATGATCCCCTGGCTCAGCGATTACCCGGACCGTGCTTCTGCCGGGGTGCTCCGGAACGGTTTTACACATGGTTTCCGCATCCCGGTGGGGGACTTTCAGGGTGTAGGGATTTGCAAGAATCAGCTTTCCGTCTTACAACATTCATCTGTGGTGCAGGAAAAAATTCAGAACGAGGATAGCCGGGGACGGGTTGCCGGCCCGTTTAGTGTACCCCCGGTACCGGATTTTGTTTGTTCTCCGTTAGGGGTGGTCCCCAAGAAGGACCCAGGTGAGTTTCGTCTGATCCATAATCTGTCTGCTCCACACGGCCTTTCGGTAAACGACGCAATTGATCCTGAAGTTTGTTCGGTGCGATACGCATCGTTTGATGAGGCAGTAGCCATCTTGAATCGCCTGGGGCCCGGGACGTTGATGGCGAAATCAGATATCGAGTCAGCGTTCCGGTTGCTCCCGGTACACCCAGACGATCAGCGTCTTTTGGGATTCGGGTTTCAGGGATCATTTTACATGGATAGGTGTATGCCAATGGGATGCGCTATATCATGTGCTTATTTTGAGCAATTCAGTACTTTCCTGCAATGGGTGTTCACTAAGAAGACGGGTTTTCGAAATGTAATGCACTACCTTGACGACTTTTTGTTCCTTGGCCCCGCCGGAAACCCCGAGTGTGCCCAGGCCTTAGATGAATTCTGTGTGTTGATGGGTCAATTTGGCGTGCCGTTGGCACCGGGTAAAACTATGGGTCCCACGACTTGCCTCGAGTTTTTGGGGATCGAGTTGGACTCAAGGGAGGGGTGCTTCCGTTTACCAGCCAGCAAAGTGTTGAAATTCAGGTCAGCCCTCCGAGTATGTTTAAATACACCCAAGGTTACACTGCATCAGTTGCAACAATTAGTGGGGAAGTTGAATTTTGCCTTAAGAGTAATCCCAATGGCTCGCCCTTTTTCCCGCTCCATTGCCCAAGCGATGATTGGCCTGAAGGAGGGTCATCATCGCACGAGGTTATCGGCTGAGGTCCGCCAGGACATGCGGATATGGTTAGCATTCCTGGCGGACTTCAATGGCCGAGTCGTCTGGAACAAGCCAGCCGTGTCCTCGGAAGAACTTGGGCTATGGACGGATTCAGCAGGAAGCATAGGTTTCGGCGCCATCTTCGGCACGAACTGGTCTGCTCAAAGATGGCCCCTATGGTGGCACGAGAAGGGGCTAACGAGTAATATCGCTTTCCTTGAATTATTTCCCATTCTCGTGGCCCTGAGAACCTGGCCAGAAGGTTTCAGAGATCATTCTGTCGTTTTTTGGTCCGACAATATGACCGTGGTAGAATGCATCAACAGTCAGTCAGCCCATTGTAAATTGATTTTGAGGCTGCTCAAAGAAATTGTCCTACTATGTATGCAACTGAACGTGGTTTTCAGAGCAAAACATGTCCCAGGAGTGATGAATCAGGCCGCTGACGCACTGTCTCGTTTTCACATGCAGGCTTTCTCGGGTTTCCTCCCTTCAGCGGACCCGGAGCCGGCACCCTTCCCCGAAGCTCTCTGGTCTCTCGGTGCCCCGAACTTCGTCACCTCGTGGGAGAGAGTCTAGCACCCAGGACAAGGAAGGCATATGAAGGGGCGTTCCGGGCCTATTTAGCCTTTTTGGGGGCAGTGAGAGGGGGTCTTTGGGGTCAGGAAGAGTGGGTAGTACTCTTTCTTATGTCTTTACACAGGGCTGGGAAATCGGTGGCTACGGCCCAAAGGCATCGTGCCGCCATTTCCTTTGTTGCCAGGGCCCATGGCATCCTTGACCCAACAGCGTCTTTCACAGTACAGAAAGCGCTGCGTGGGTGGCAACGCCTAGAGGGTCGCAGAGTAGACGTGAGACGACCGATAGGTCTAGACAGGTTGTCCCTGTTACTGGCCACACTCCCGAACACATGCTCGTCCCCTTTTGAGACCTGTTTGTTCCGGTCTGCATTTACGCTGGCGTTTCACGGGGCTATGAGAGTTAGTGAGCTGGTTGCAAGGAACAAACAGGATGTGACGGGGGGCCTGTGCAGAGAACATGTTCAGGTCAGGGGGGACGCGATGATTGTCTCCTTTCTCCGGTCTAAGACCGACCAAGATGGGAGAGGGGACTGTACGATCATTCGCAGGAACCCCGAGTCATCCATGTGTCCGGTACAGTGCTTAGAAGATTACCTAGCACAGAGAGTGGCATCATGGGGGGGGACATTGTTGAGGCATGCAGACGCCACCCCGCTGACGAGGTTTCAGTCTCAACGGGTGCTTGCAATGGCCATTGCCGCAGCGGGCTTGGACCCGGGCGAATTTGGGACCCACTCCTTTCGTATAGGGGCTGCCACTGAAGCTACAGCCAGGGGTCTTAATGTAGAACAAGTGAAACGTGTGGGGCGCTGGTCCTCCAATTGTTATAAGAGGTACGTGCGATTGCACATGTTGTGAAAGCTGTATTCATGTACTCACGCCTCTTGTCTTTTGTTTATTTTCAGTTGCGCAAGCCTACGCGGCAGGGCAGACTGAGCAGTCGACCCAACACCAGGCCAGCGGTCGCACGTCACCGGCTGTGAAGAAGGAGGTGTGGGTCGTGGGCCACTCATACGTGAGACGGGCCGCAGACGTATTCAAAGCAGGTGACATGATTCACGTAGCTGGGGAATACGGGTACAGAGTGTCCTTCTACGGAAGGGGTGGTCTCTGTATTGACCAGTTTCAGGAATTTTTTGAGGGCCTGTTAGAGCGGATGAGGTCACCGCCGTCCATAGTCATAGTACATTTGGGGGGCAATGATTTGGTCACCACCGGTAGACGACTGCTCCTGGAGGCTATGCTTTCCACGGTAAGTTGGTTAGCGAGGAGAGTTCCGGGGTGCCTAATTGCGTGGTCTCATGTGATCCCACGAAAAGTGTGGCGGGGGGCTATCTCGATCCCTGCTTTGAATCACTCCGTTAAAAAATTGAATAACAAAGTGAGTAGGTTGTTCCGTTCCAAGACATTGCATTCAATCTCGCATAATTGTATTAATGATGACAGTATGTATCTGGGGGATGGTGTGCATTTGTCGAGGGCAGGGAATGAGTTACTCATAGGAGATTTCCTAGCCTGGTTAAAATCTTTAAAGCATGACCTTTAGGTAGGAGTTTTGTGGGGGGTCCGGATAGCCGGTCAACTATCCGGACCTGTGGCGGTAAGGTCATGATCGGTGAGCACTAATTGGTAGATCCCTATGAGTGGGCGTCACCCAACACGGATGGGAGCGCTCGGGAGAGGTGGCCATTGGCCCCTCAGTGGGGAGGCGGTCCCGTCTAAGGGCGGGTCGCCGGAAGTAAAGGAAAGGCGGTCAAGGCCCCTTCCTTTGTAGGAGGGGTTACAGCCCCCTCCTGGGGAATTTCCCGGGGCCAGTGTCATCTGCGACGGCAGATGCGGTAAGTTGTGTGGGGTGGGGAGAGGTCAACGATACCTTCTAGATACCACACACAAGTGTTCGAACGACCTTTAAATGGCGTCGAGTCTTAAGTGCCCCCGTCAAGTCAAGGGAAATTGTTAGTAGTTGCACTTGAGGTAAGCCCCTGTGCCATCGCCCCTCCTAAGTGGGAGGGGTAAGTCTGGTTAGGGATCTTGACACCGGTTATGACCTTGCCGTTGGCCCTTAAACGTTAGGATGTACAATTTCAGTGTTCCTAGAGAATGTTTTGTAGGATGCTAGTTCGGCTAGGAGAACCTCTGTATTAGAGATTATGTTAAGGTTAGCCAAACATCGTAATGTGATAATGAAATTGTACATAACATGAAAACGTTTAATGTTTTTAATTTTTTGTTTTAATAAATACGGCCGGGATGGTCACTCCATCCCACATCCAAAAACTTTAAGAACTGTTTCCGGTTTCCCTTCCTTTTGGGGATTGTGTTGAGAGGGGGTGGCGGGTATCTCGGCCATATGGAAAGGGGCGACCACTCGGTCCCCCCGAACGTATGGATGAGTGCCTCGATCCCCCCGGGAAGCCATTTTTGGGCGGGAGGCGCGTCTCGGCTGGTATGCCCGAAGCGGCGTAGCCGGGGCGCGCTTTTTCCCGCCCTAGAGTGGGCTGGCCTAGACACCGACGCAGCCAGCCACGCCCTCGGGGCGGGCAGGGGCGGGTGTTCGCCCGCCCTGAAGACGGATAAAAGAAGGAGCAAGACCAGAAGACGTCCTCTTGTTCTTGTGCTCCGAAGCTGCACCTCCTCGCTACACGTGAGCTCGGGACGGAACGAAGAGCCAATTTTGACCCACCCACCAGCCCCTGAGGACAGCAAAGTTGTAGTACAATAAAGTGAATTGATAAATTTGTTTTTTCCGTTTTGTTTACAGGTGACAACAGTATCAGTTTGTGGTTAATCATAATAAAGGATGGAGAATATCGTTTAGGTTGTTACGATTAAAATAATTTGATACAGTGTTGCATTTCTAGCATGTTCTTTCGGTCGTAGCGACCAATGTTTTCTTAGATTTAGGAATTGTCGTATTTATTTTTGGTAGGCGGTAAGGTCATGATCGGTGAGCACTAATTGGTAGATCCCTATGAGTGGGCGTCACCCAACACGGATGGGAGCGCTCGGGAGAGGTGGCCATTGGCCCCTCAGTGGGGAGGCGGTCCCGTCTAAGGGCGGGTCGCCGGAAGTAAAGGAAAGGCGGTCAAGGCCCCTTCCTTTGTAGGAGGGGTTACAGCCCCCTCCTGGGGAATTTCCCGGGGCCAGTGTCATCTGCGACGGCAGATGCGGTAAGTTGTGTGGGGTGGGGAGAGGTCAACGATACCTTCTAGATACCACACACAAGTGTTCGAACGACCTTTAAATGGCGTCGAGTCTTAAGTGCCCCCGTCAAGTCAAGGGAAATTGTTAGTAGTTGCACTTGAGGTAAGCCCCTGTGCCATCGCCCCTCCTAAGTGGGAGGGTAAGTCTGGTTAGGGATCTTGACACCGGTTATGACCTTGCCGTTGGCCCTTAAACGTTAGGATGTACAATTTCAGTGTTCCTAGAGAATGTTTTGTAGGATGCTAGTTCGGCTAGGAGAACCTCTGTATTAGAGATTATGTTAAGGTTAGCCAAACATCGTAATGTGATAATGAAATTGTACATAACATGAAAACGTTTAATGTTTTTAATTTTTTGTTTTAATAAATACGGCCGGGATGGTCACTCCATCCCACATCCAAAAACTTTAAGAACTGTTTCCGGTTTCCCTTCCTTTTGGGGATTGTGTTGAGAGGGGGTGGCGGGTATCTCGGCCATATCAGCAGTGCATTGCGGGCTCGCGAGTTATAGTTAGCTGAACTCACCATAACGGGGGAATTTCATGGTTTCGCTCGAGTGAAATGTCCAACTAACTATAACGCCCCTGAAACCTATGTTTTTTTCAGTGAAAAAAAATAATATATATATATATATATATATATATATATATATATATATATATTCACAGAAAAAACCATAGGTTATAGACCATATATAGTTAGGAATTTGCATTTACAAAACCTTGAAAATTCACTGAAAAAACCATAGGTTATAGACCATATATAGTTAGGGATTAGCATTTAAAAAACCTTATTTTATTTGCACAAAACCATTGAAATTCCATATATAGTTAGTTGCACTAACTATATATCGCGGACCCACAATCCACTGCTAATGATGTCACATATTACATCATTCATGACATGGTCAGTGACATCACTGATGACATCACTGATGACATCTCAAATGACATCACTGATGACATCACTGATGACATCTCATTTGACATTACTGATCACATCACTGATGACATCATTCATGTGATTATACGATGAACCTCTTCAGACTCTGATATAACCTTAGATACACTTAGTGTAAACAGACACTCACAGACTGTCACTCATCCATGGAGTTACTCACACACCTAGTCAGTCATGCAAAGAATCAATCACACCTCCATTTCCTAAACTATACAGTTATACACACCTTACTTATTCGAACATATACTAACACATATTTACTCTTTTATACAATCTCTGATACAAGTTCAAAATGATCCATACAGCCACTCACACATTCACTGGCTCTTATGCACAGTAATTTATATATGTGAACTCTCACATGTACTGTGTTTTACATATGTACTTACTTTGACATGTAGCACTGAGATATCCATTCACTCACCAATACTCTCGTACACAGTCAACCACCCATACAGCTGTTTCCACATGCAGTTTTGAACCCATAGATCTAGTGAATCAACTGTTCACACATGTATGCACAGAGTCACACACCTCCCAGCCACCCCCACACACACACACTCACTCTCCCATACAAATACTTGGACAACCAATCAATAACCCATACAGTTACTCATATAGCTACTGATCAACACATGCAGCAGTTCATAGAACAACAGATATAATGATGCACAAATTAAGACAGTTTAGTCACTAACCCATGCGCTCAGTGAGACACATTTAATCACTCTCTCATACAGTCAGTCATGCACCTACTAAATCCTTCATCCAGACACTTATACATCCACTCATTCTTCAATATGTAAGACATATTTTAACTTTACAGAAACAGACAGTCACTGGATGATGTCATCAGTGATGTCATCAGTGATGTCATTTGAGATGTCATCAGTGATGTCATCAGTGATGTCACTGACCATGTCATGAATGATGTAATATGTGACATCATTAGCAGTGGATTGCGGGTCCGCGATATATAGTTAGTGCAACTAACTATATATGGAATTTCAATGGTTTTGTGCAAATAAAATAAGGTTTTTTAAATGCTAATCCCTAACTATATATGGTCTATAACCCATGGTTTTTTCAGTGAATTTTCAAGGTTTTGTAAATGCAAATTCCTAACTATATATGGTCTATAACCTATGGTTTTTTCTGTGAATTTCATTGGTTTTTTAAAAGCTAATATCTATAGCTGTAAAATATATTCTTTATTAAGTGACGTATCACGTAGCCCGTGAGACGCCTCATGATGCATCGCATAACCGTGACGTATCGTCTCTGCAGCGCAAACCAAACCCAAAACGTAAGCGCGCCAGAACACGCTTAAAGATATATATATATTTTTTTAACCTTAATTAGACAAAATCCACACGTGCACATATCACAAACGTTCAAAAAACACAATATGTCGGACTCCCGTTACGCTGCCGGTTAGCTGCCCGGTTAACGTACCAGGAAGCACCTTTACCGCGAAAAATCGCAAATTTTTTTTTTCACCCCCCAGGGAACTTTAATAGCCCCCTCATCAATCCTAGGGGTTCAGGAGGGGTCTGCCTTACCCCTTTCATTCATTTACACCTTTTTTTTTTCCACCTCTTGTCTCTCGATCCCACAGAGAGACAAGATGGCGGCCGCTCCAGACTGTTTACAATGATAACAGCCAATCAGCTTCTCCTCAGACTCCCGTTACACTGCCGATTAGCTTCCCGGTAGCTGCCCGGTTAGCTGCCCATTTCGCGTACCAAGACGCGTCTCTACGGCGAAAAAATCAGATTTTTTTGTTTGGTTTTTTTTGGCCCCACGTGGCTTTATAATATCCCCCTCATCAATCCTAGGGGGTCAGAAGGGGTCTACCTTGCCCTCTTTCCTTCATTTCCCCCTTTGTTTTGGCCTCCTCTTGTCTCTCGATCCTACCGAGAGACAAGATGGCGGCCGCTCCGGACTGTTTACAATATTGACAGCCAATCAGCTACTCCTCAGACTCCCGTTACACTGCCGGTTAGCTTCCCGGTTAGCTGCCCGGTTAGCTGCCCGGTTCGCGTACCAAGACGCGTCTCTACGGCGAAAAAATCTGATTTTTTTTTTTTTTTTTGGGTTACACTGACGGTTAGCTTCCCGGTTAGCTGCCCGGTTAGCTGCCCGGTTCGCGAACCAAGACGCGTCTCTACGGCGAAAAAATCGGATTTTTTTTTTTTTCGGCCCGGCGTGGCTCTATAATATCCCCCTCATCAATCCTAGGGGGTCAGAAGGGGTCTACCTTGCCCCCTTTCCTTCATTTCCCCCTTTGTTTTGGCCTCCTCTTGTCTCTCGATCCTACCGAGAGACAAGATGGCGGCCGCACCGGACTGTTTAGAATGTTGACAGACACCGGAGAGCCAATCAGCTTCGCTTCGCAAAGTTCCGATACGCGAAAAGTTCGCGAACCGGAGCGCTGCCCGGAGCGCTGTTACAGATATATATCTTGATTTAAACGTTAATTTCTCAAAATCCACTGAAGCACATATATTGAGACCTAGCAAAGGCACATCGGGCTAACAGTCCCTACAATTTTGCCAAGTTTCGTGCAAATCCATTCAGCCGTTCGAGCTAAAAGTGAGTCCAACCGCCCTATGGAAAACTCAATGTTAAAAACGCGTTTTGGGACCCCCCTTTTTTCTCAGCCCCCCCTTGACGAAACCCCCCCCAAATTTCCAGGAGCTGCTCAGAAACAAAATGTGCCATTTTCCTGAAAATTTCAGCCGATTCCGTCCACAAACGCCAAAGTTATTAGACATAGAATTTTCAGAAATCCCATAGGGAAAAAATCCTAACTATATATACCTACTGGCGACCGCCAGTAGGTAATATATATATATATATATATATATATATATATATATATATATCTAAATAAGATGAAATCTAATAAAACAATGTTATTATAAATTAAAACATTAAACTATTTAGAAAGCTTTTAAACTTAAATTTCCCACTCCAGTCAGTGCAACAGTAGGGAAAGTTTTGGACAACAAAGGGGTAAAAATTACTATTCCCACGCCAGTGAGTATAATAGTAGGGAAAGTGTTGGATAGTGGAGGGGAAAAATTAGTAATCCATCTCCAGTGAGTGCAACAATGGGGAAAGGTTTGGATAGCTAAGAGGTCAAAATAACTATTCCAACTCCAGTGAGTCTAACAGTAGGGAAAGTGTTGGATAGCGGAGGAGAAAAACTACTATTTCCACCCCAGTGAGTGCAACAGTAGGGAAAGTGTTGGATTGCAGAGGTGTAACTATGTATATTCTCACTAGAGTCAGTTCAAAATTATAAACAAAACAATATTAACAACAAAAATATTTTAAAAACAAAATAAATAAAAATATATATAAATATGTTAAAATTAAAATACCAATATATTTAATATTAAAAATAAAAAACATAACATTAAATACATATGACAAATACCCACAAATATTACATTAAATAAAATAAAAAATAATTTTCCAACAAATAAATATTTTGAAATACAAACTATTTAGAAACAAAAACATTAATTATTACATAAATTAACACTTTTTAGTTTCTACCTCATAACAACACACAATTCACCAACCACATCTACATTTAAAAAAAGTACTTCCATAATTAACATAATTAATTACCAATCAAAGACATATTATTAATTAAAAAACAAATTAAAACTGATATACATTAATTAACTTCCCACACTTTACCCTATAATCCACACAAAGAACAGCTAAAATTAAACTGTAAAAAAATTAATTACATAAATAAAACGTATTAGTAAGTAAAACGAATTTACTCCCCTCCCTGTACCCCTATAAGAGTAAAACACAAAAAAATAAACAAATACCCTCATTAAATATCAATTAATTAATAATAATGATACACTAATTATTAATTAATTAAACATAAATTACTTCCCAACCTTTACCCCTATAAACTCCACAACTCACACGTATTATTATTACACAATTTCCATATTTAATATTGAATTAAATAATTACTATTAACAACCAATTAATTATAAATTACAAGTAAATTATTTCAACCCTTTACCCCTATAAACCCCACAATGTGCATCTAAAATAATTACACAATTTCCATAATTAATTTACAATCAATTAATTTATATAAATTATCAACTGATTATGAATTAACTCAAAATACAATATTTCCCACCCTTTACCCCTATGAACCCCATTACCTGCACCTAAAATTAATTACACAATTTTAATAAGCAATTTTCAATAAATGAATTAATATATATTAACAAGTAATTATTAATTAAATCAAAATTTATTTCCCACCTTTTCCCCCTAAAAGCCCAACAACCTGTACCTGAAAAAAATAACACAATTACCATAATTAATTACCAATTTATATTAATTAACAGCCAATTAATAATTAAGTACAAATACATTAGTTCCCAAATTAACACTATAAAGTCTCAATTAAATAAATATTATTAAATAAAAAATATTAAAATGAATGTATTATAATTAAATTAATAAACCCAAAACCCGCTATGGAAGAAAAAAACACAAAATTTCATTCAAATGAAGTTGATAACTAAAAAAAATGTAACACATATATTAAAAAACATTCACAATACATATACGAAAAAACATGCATAACATACATTTTGATTATAACCTAAAATACATAACACTAATTAAAAAATCGATATTTTAAACAACTATATTTTTGCAAACAATAGAAATGACTTCTATATTTTTTGAAAACACTATTTCTTACCTTAAATTCGATGTTCTTGGCCACAATATTCTTGCTGTTGATATTTCTGTCACAATATTTACCACTCAATATTTGTGTAGGTCGACATTTCAAATTCGATATTTTGTCTGCATACCACCCAGGGCAACACCTTAATAAGAGGATACTTTTGTGGTATAGCCTGAGGTATTTTTAGCAAAATAACTGGACCCAGGTTATACTGAATAAAGATTAATTTGTAAGAACTCCCTCAGGATAGCTCACCCCGAGATTGTGTCCACTCTGGTAGTACCATCTCACCAGGGTGGGAAAAGGTGGCCTATGATGATGTGTTGTATAGGGACTTTAGAGGCAGGCGTGGACGCTTCTCAGCCTTTCTTTGTTACCTAGGTGTTGTTTATTCACTCTTCACCAATGTCCTTCACTTACCGAGTTAATTTTTGTAAAGCAAAAATAAATGCACTCCAATCTTATCAATTAAAAAAATGTTTAAGACACAGGGCCTGATTACAGTAGCGCACAGACTTAAGCCATCGTCCCGGAGATTGGGAGCGGCCGCCTTTATGGCGGCGGTCCCACACATGACATTACAATGAGATCGCCACTGTGAAGAACGCATTGTGCATGTTTACCTTTGCGGCAGGTGCTGATGGCGGCATCACCTGCCGCAATAGTAAAATAGCGTGTTGTGCATTTCCCTGCAGTAAGTGGCAGGCACCACGCGGTGCCTGCCACATGGTGCTCGGAGGCCTTGGCCGGAGTTGCGACATACTCTACCCCACGTAACTGCTTATGGAGATCAACAGCCGGGCCCACATCGTTCCAAACCCCATAGAGATACAGGTCATTTGCCATTCCCACAGCAAAACGTTATACAGCCTGGAAAAGGGAACAGACTCCTGCTATGGCACAGCAGCTTTGTGGGCAGCTTGGAACTTCGACATGCTATTGTGGAACTTGCTCGGAGGCCTCCCTCTCCAAAGGCTCGTAGAGAACATTGGGATATCGTTTTCACTAAGCACCCTTCCAGAATGCTGATCGGCTGAAATGGCGTTGCCACCCCATTCAGGTGTTCACTGTGACTTTATTGTTTAGTTTATGATTTACCTTTTCTGGGTTTTCTGCTTTTTCTTGTTACAGCAATTGGTACTATAGGTATATTTGATTATATTGGTTTCGCCTTACTGGTTGGGTAGTGAGGCTGGGCGGTGGGTGGAGGAGGGACAATTGCTATTATTTAGTTATGTTTGGGTATTCCACTATATACATTTTACATTTCAATTACATCACCCACATGGCCCAACTAGGTCGCATTGATGGTCCCTCAGATCTATCGCTGATGACTTGAAACGTTCAGGTCCTTGACGATAACCGTAAAAAGCGCCACGTCCTCCACTGTCTGCTTCGCCACAAAGTAGATATAGCTTTTATACAAGAGACGTACCTGCCCACATTCAATCCTGTTCGCTTTGCTTCCAGCTGGGGTGCACACAGATACTTTGCAAACTTCAGTAGCTATGCTAGAGGCGTCACCATTTTCATCCACAAAAGGGTTCCCGTTAGCATGCACACGACTCTCCACAACAATGAGGGCAGATACATCATTTTAACAGGAACATTGATGGTACATGGGGTAGCACTGATCTGCATATATTGTCCGAACACTGACTCCCTCGACTTTTTCCACTCCTTCCTCGCAGAGCTTCTGAAGTTAATGTTATGTTATGTTAAATGCGGATTTATAGAGAGCACAGCTACTCAAAGAGTGTTCCGGCGCTGAGATAAAAGAAAGATGCAGGGTCACAGTTAGGAGAAGAGAACGTGGGCCCTAGAAGGAGAGTGACCAGGTTTTCAGTTTCTTCCTAAAAGCCAGAGGGAGCCTATTCCAGGACCTGGCCTCCAGAACCTGAAAGGAACGACCCCCACAGCAGACTTTAACACATTTAGGAGTTACCATCAGATGTTGGTGAGCAGACCTAAGAGGTCTGCCGGGAGTGTAGAATGAAATTCTTTTACGTGTGTAGAGTGCTCCCATACCATGCAGGGCTTTGAAGGCCAGAACCAGAGCTTTGAAGAGTATTCTGCAGCAGGCAGGAAGCCAGTGCAATGTCTTCAGGTGATGGGAGTCTCTAGGCCCAAGGCTGAGGACTGCCCTTGCTTCCGCGTTCTGCACAACTTGCAATCTTTTGAGCAGAAACTCCGGAAGGCCGAGATAGAGGCTGTCGGCATAATCGAGCCTAGAGGTAATGAGAGCCTGTATAACTAACTGTCTTCCTATTAGAAATAGGTAGCAGTAATAGAAACCTGCAAAGCATCTTCAGGAGGCCAAAACAGATGCCTACAACCAACTGTAATTGCGATTTCATAGATCATGTATCATCCAACTTTACACCCAAGTTCTTTACGATCTTAACTAGTGTTTGAGGAGGGGACATATCAGGAGGCCACCATTGTTTCCAGGCGTCCGGGGGGGTGCCGAAAAAGATGATTTCAGACTTCTCTGAATTGCATTTGAGATGGTTCAATTGGAACCAAGCAAAAACATCTCTCAGGCACTTATTAATTTTCTCCCCTTTAAACACCTCACCCTTTTTTGCACGTGAACAGCAGCTGGGTGTCGTCGGTGTAAGATATAATTACAGCCTCGCTGGCGTCCAGGCGGGCCATATACAGATTAAAGAGCACAGGGCTCAAAATGGATCCCTGAGGCTCACCCACATTAAGAGGTAGACCAGCTGAGAACGGGGGTGACCACACCTCTTGCTGTCTTGCCCCCAGGAAGGAAAACACCCACTTCAACACCGTGCCCCCAAACCCGCACTCCTGCAATATCCGTAGTAGGTGATCATGGGGCACGGTGTTGAAAGCCGCTGAGTGATCAATTAAGACCAGCACCGCTTTGCCGCCTTAATCAAGTTTTCTCCTGAACAGAGTCCGAAATATCCTGCAATGCTGTCTTCGTACTAAGGTTCTGACGGAAGCCAGAATGGCTAGAATGGAACAAATTATTAGTTTCCGCAAAATTGTTAATTACTGAGTGGACATGTTTCTCAATAGTTTTAGCAAAAAAGAGCAGTAGAGAGATAGGTCTATAATTGGTAAGCATAGTAGGATCAGCCGTTGTTTTTTTTAATAAAGGAATAATTTTAGCACTCTTCCAGACGGCCGGGACCTTACCGCTCAGAAATGATGCATTCATCACCCTGTTTGCTGTAGGATTCAGAATCTCAGCCATCTCTGCTAAATATTTAGCCGGGCACGGATCTACTGGCGATCCTGATTTAAGGTCCTTCATGATTGCCAAGGATGCTTTAAGAGACAGATGGGGAAAGGTGAAAAGGGAAGCCTTGTCCTTGTCATTCTGGGGAACAATCCGAGGGGAAACCATTGGATCGGTCACCTTCTGGGCGTCGAAAGAGGATTTAATAGTTATTATCTTAGAGTAAAAAAAGTTAGCTAGTTTATTCGTCCAGTCCGAGGAAGGGGAGGAAACTCACATCATGCCCTTTGGAGAGGAAAAACTTTTAACTATATTAAAGATTTCTTTGGCTTTATTTCCTGCGGACTCGATCTTGGCCGCAAAAAAGCTCCTTTTGGCTGACTGTATCTCTTTCTGATAGAGTCTGGTGGCCTCTTTATAGATCTTTTTTTATCCTTCATATCAAAGTCCTTCCTCTAGACTCGATCCAGATGTTTGCAATCCTTACGGTGTTGACGCAAAGCATCATTAAACCAGGGGGCTGGGTATCTGGTAATTTTGGGAAGGCTCAGTGACAGTGGCGCTAGGGCAGAAGTTGCTTGCGCGATCTAATTTCCAAGGGCCACTGCATCCTTATCAACATTGCCTGATAAAGATAGCGCGTGAAGATCAAGTTAATTTTTAAGGGCAGTTGAGGAGATCTTGTTAAAAGATGTGGAGATGCTGGCTGGTCGCTTAACCAGGGCATAGGGCACTTCAGTAATTTTTAGCAATTTAAAACCCACCAAGTAGTGGTCAGACCAGGGGATTGGTAGGGGTGGTTCTATCAAAATAGTGCAATTTGCAAATATTTGGTCTAGAGTATGACCTCTAACATGGGTGGGGCCAAAGACCTGCGGTGCGGCATTAAGCGAACCCAGGGCTTCACCCAGTAGGATAGACTCCAAAATTTCCTGTTTGTCCATGTGTATGTTAAAGTCGCCTAATACCACAAAGTGTTGGAACCTAGAGGCCACCAGTGCAATATCCTCACACAGGGACTTCAAGGAGGCACCTGTATGCCCAGGGGGTCTATAAACTAAATTCTGCTCCAACAATTCCTTCTAGAGGAATACAGGAGGTCACTATGGATGTTTTGCTGATGATAGCTATCCCCCCCTTCCCTAGTTCCTACACAATATTTCCTAAGGATCGAATAGCCCTGGGGGAGTGCTGTAGCAATGGTAGGGTTGCTAGTATCCGTCAGACAGGTTTCTGTTAAAAAAAGGAAATCAGGACGAGACTCATCTAACAGGTCATTTTTGTTTAACAAGCGGCAGTTTAATAGTAAAGCTTTAATAAATATTTGAATCGATGGCCGGGGGGCTTGCTGCGGCCCAAGCGTCTCATGACTGTAAGAGGAAGGACATCCAATCAGGGAGGAATTTACAGCTTCCCAGTGGCAGTCCTGACACCGCAGGGAACCCCTATGCGACCCTAAATCTAGCCGATTATTGCACAATGAACAGTGGCCCAGGTCCCAAAGCGTCTCCCTATTGTAGCAAATTACCTTGTTTAATTGTCGTACAAAACCGGCAGAGTTCCCAGCCCCAGTCACCTCCGGGTCGCGGACGGGCGCAGACGGGCTGCGTGCGGCCGGATCTTCATCTGAATAAGAGGCTACCCCGTAGCTGGAAATGGCGTGGCTGTGGGAGGAGCCATGTCCCTCCACAACAATCGGTCGCTAAGAGACCGTGGTGGACCGGGGACCGGCTGAGAGTGTCAGAACACAATAGAAAGTGCAACAAAACACAGATTAAAATGATGCCAGTTAAAAAGAAAAAAAACAGAGGATCCCTCGCGCTAACAGCAGCCTGTGACTATCAAGCAGCTTGCTTGGGCCCTGTGGCCTCTTTGATTGGCGGAGACTTTAACATTGGCCCGGACCTGACCCTCAATAGCACCTCAACTGCCTCCGATCCCAAACCTCGTGCATGCCAGGCACTCACGTCCTTTCGCGAGCAGTTGTCCCTTCTGGATATAGGTCACACACGCAACCCAGCATACACTGGCTTCACTCATTATACAGGCTACCACAACACCTGGACCAGGATTGATTTCTGGTTGAACTCCCCATCTGTCGCCAATTGGTGTCACTCAGTCCTGACTCTCCCTTGGACATATTCTGACCATTCCCCAGTATTATTATATCTCAAGATCCCCCAACCTGAAGGATTCGAGAGACAGTGGCGCTTCCCTGGCTGTGCCCTAGAGGACGAACTGTTTCAGCCTGAAATCCGGGAAGCAATTGAAGACTATTTTGCATTAAATACTGGTACGGTTGATACAATGGAAGTCCTTTGGGAGGGGTTCAAAGCGTACATTCGGGGCGCTTGCATTGCCAAGCATGCAGCCATACTCAGCGATTTGCGTACCACTTTGTCCCGATTAGAACGTGAGCTTACAGATTTAGATACCTCATTGAGGCAAATGCGGGACCCATACACTGAACTAAAACATGTGTCCCTATTGGCGGACTATAGAGATACTACAGAACAGGAGATCCTCATCATGGGGAAATCGCAGCAGGCTGGGCAGTACGGAGAGGGTGAGCAACCAGGGATGGTTCTAGCACAGATACTCAGACCTCCGTACAGCAAGACATGCATTACTGAGATGCAGTCTTGAGGTGCTGTAAATTACAAATGTGTTCGTGCTCAGCCTCTACTTTGCAGTCGCTGCCATTTTGTGTTGCCCTCACTCAGGCAGCGCGGCGAACGCAATGTTTTTGTTGTTTCTGCATTTACATGTCAGGTGGCTTCTTTGCCTATATCTACTAACAAGTGTCAGGGTCTGGCCGAGAACACTATTTCCTGTCTAGGCTGATTAATCCCCGTCCGGTCTATTTGTTGGTTCACACCATTGTTTCCTCTAAGTTATCTTATCTGCTGTCCTTCGCTACATGTCTCATGCATTCTCTTGTTTCACGACTGTCCTTCTACAACATGCAGCTGTGTTCACTTGTAATTTGCTTAAGGGGTCGAGTGACAAATATAACCGGAAACTTTAGTTGCTTTGGATTTAAAACATTTTCTATAACATTTGCCTATAGCTCATGCTCTTGTGTGATTGTATTTCGCATTGTATTATATCGTATATAAACCTGTGCGCCACGGAGTTAAGTGGCAGTCTCTTTTGAACCTCGTTATACCAACGACTTCTAAGACCACTGTACTAGCTGCAGCTAATAAATACCATCTTTTACGCCAGACGAAAAGTCTGTGTCTCTGTTTCTTACAAGGCAGGTGAATCCAGGGGATTTCAGGCGTACCCTGCACCGCCGGGCCTTAAGGCTGCGGTTCTCCAACTGGCGCCCAACGTGGGGCAACTTCAGTGGTAGCGGTTGAGCCTGAGGGTCGTGAGGAGCCCCGCAAGAAAATTCCAGAGGAGGCGCACCACGTGATCGACCCCTGTATGTCGGAAGTGGACTGAAGGTCTTTTACAGCGCGGCTACTCCTCTCCGACGGCTGCTGACGACTGCTGCCCTGACTGTCGCCCTGCCTTGGACCCTTCTGATGATGTTTGGTAAAGCGAGACGATAGACAGACCTTCGCTGGTGTAGGACGATCCTTAGTTAAGTATTTGGTGGGTCGCTCCCACAAAACTTTGTTTTGTTTTGTTTTTTTGTTTTTTTATTCAGGTATTGCAATAGCTGAAGCCAAGGGGTAAGTACGTTTGTACTGTTTCGTTGATTTAAACCCCTTGTTGTTTGTGAGCAGTCTAGAGAAGTAACAATGCCTGGACTGAGTAAGTTTAAAAGAATTTGTTGCTTAGGTTGTACGAGGGATTCCCAGTTGGAGGAATCATGTCCGATCCCTCCAGTTGGAACTCCCACTTATGAGCTCTATTCAAAACATGGTATTGGTCCCATTACCTTTAACGAGACATGGGTCTGATACACGAAGAATAGTGGAGTTTTGAGATGGCCCCAGAATGGTAGTTTTGACCCCCCCATACTAAATAATTTGGAAACGATCCTGTTTAGCAGAAAAGCCCAGCCAGCAATGTTTGACTCTTTTCGCCTTTGGCGTAAGGAAGTCAAACAGAAAGAAATTAAACAAGCAAAAAAGGATAAGAAAGCACTAGACATGTCAATTATACAGGCTGCTCAGCAGTTTAAAAAAACGAAGCAGACGGTGCAAATGAGATACTGGAGAGACAACATTGTATGGCGATAGATAGATGCTATCCGATGCTGCCTACTTCCTCTCCAGATAAAAGTAAGGAATTAGAAGAAGATTCCCTAATGTCTTGTTTATTGAATTCACCTATGCCCAAAATCCTAACGTACCTTCATTACCCCCTCCTATTGCTCAACCAGTGGTTGCGCAATTGCCGATCGTTCAGCAATCGGCTCAGCCTACTAATGCTTCTTTAGCTGCCTCTGCTCCGTCTTTGCATCCTGTAATTCCGCCCCCACCTCCTCTACCATCCCCCGCTCTTGCTCCTCAGTCGGCTACGTTTTAGTCTCCGTTGCCTTCTGCATCTGTAATGCCTCCTATTCTCTTAAGGGATTCTCCTACCTCACATAGGAGAATAGCAGATGCTGTTTCGAATTTCTTTTCTCCTCTTCTTGGGTCTTTGAATCTGTCTCCAGCTTTCTCTAGACGACAATCTCGTTGGCAACTTCCTCTTACGGACGAGAAAGTAGTTTTGGGCTCCCTCGCTCGTAAATGCATTGAGCACGGAATGGAATATAGTACAGAAGATATTATGAGTTCTTTTCATCAATGGGTTGAGCCTATGCAGAGATATGATTTAATGTTATGTGTCAAACTCTTATTAAAGGTTGGGAAGATATGGAGTTAGACACGGTCCCTTCGGAGCTATTGAAGTTACAAGCTGATTTTGATAGAGGTTTTATTGTAGGACCACGAGTTGAAGAAGCGGTGAATAGACTTGTTGCGTTTCGAGCCATGTTTTTGTCCCTGTCTTTTTCCGAGACGGATCCTACTAATAAATGAGGCATTAAGAATTATCCAATGCGTGAAGTTCCTCCTGTATGGAGAGAAGCGGTGCTTGGTCCACCTCAAGTCCCTGCTCATTTCCAGCGTATATGGGTCCACGAACCCTGGAAAAGTTCGGAAGTATTGGCGCTTAAACAAACTCTTCCGAACCCTCGTAAAAATCCTGCTAGATATTATAAGGAATTGTCTAAAACAGTTGACGTCTGTATTATGAATTTAGCTGATATTGATATGTTATTTGGAAATGTTGTTCCGCAAGCAATATGGGCACGGAATCGTAGGGAAAATCATGTTGGTGAATTAGGTGGTGATTGGGCTGCTATTAGGGCCGCGGATGCGAATCAAGTGGGTGGTGCGAAACCTGAGGATCTGATTACGGCCCTACCAGGCAGAATAATTGAATTGATGAAGACAATGATGCCTGCGGTGCGAGTAAATTGGGATAAGCTGGCTGCATGCAAGCAAAAGAAATATAAAAGCGTCTCGGATTTCTTCACTCGTTTTGAAGAGACGTTTATTGATCATAGTGGTCAGGATTTTTTTTTTTTTTTTTTTTTTTTTTTAAACCTTTATTTACAAATGCACAATACACAGCGTCTGCCTACAACCCCACAGGGCCGGCCGCTATGACAAAAACAGGCTGAGCGAAAAGTGCAATACGAGGCAGTACGTTGCTGGAGCAATCTCTCACATCAACATTATCGGCAAGAGCGTAACATCATACAAATAGGATAAGAAAGGTTTAATTTTATGTTTTTGTCGAAGTGAACACAAACAAACAAACACATGGTATCATAGTGGCAAGGGTTGCTGGAGGTGGGGGGGGAATGAATGTAGGAGAAACGACGATGGCGAGGGGGGGTGGCGCGCGCAGGAAAAGCATGTGGTGAGAATAGGAGAGGAACGTAAATCACGGAGAGGAGGGGAGAGGGACCTCGTAGTCAAGTGGGGGAGAACAGATGTCTCCATGATAAGTATTCCAGGGAGCCCAAACTCTGGACCACTTCCCTGGACGCCCCCGGGCCTCATATACCGTCTTCTCTCGGAACATGGACCAGTCCATGTTCTCTTTCCAGGCACTTAGCACTGGCGGTCTAGGGGAGCCCCAAAGCTGCGCAATATCCCTCTTCGCAATCATATTGCCTAGGGTGACCCAAAGTGTCTGGGCAGCAGTGCAGTCAGACGGTTCCCACACATTCAACAGACAACGACGCGCCTCAGGAAGCAATGGGACCCCCGTGACAAGACTCATCACATCATGCACCCTAGACCAATACGCTACAATCATCGGACATTCCCAGAGAACGTGAAGAAAGGTACCATCCATCCCACACCCACGCTTGCATCGACCATCCGAAACCAAACCCATTCGCACCAGACGCATTCCAGTAAGATACACGCGATGAAGGATTTTCAATTGGACAAAGCGAAGTCGTGCCGGAATAGCCACCTCCCTAGGGGAGGACACAGCTGACTGCCAGTCCTCGTCGTCCAATTCAAGTCCGTCGGCCGTCCAGGCAGCCCGGAGCTTCTCGAGCTGGTCAGTTCTGTTATTGATGAGCTTCTTGTAAATTAAGGAGATGGTACTGTCTGGGACGTGGCCATCTAGAACTCGATCCTCCAAAGGGGAGGACTGCGGGACGTCCGTACCGGAGGGGAAGACAGATGACAAAGCATGCCTCACCTGCATATACCGGAAGTGCTCCCTATCATCGAGCCGGTATTCCAGCTTCAGCGATTCAAAGGACTTAACCGCGCCACGTGTCCACAGGTCTCCCACCGTGCTAATCCCAATCATGTCCCATTTCTCAAACCCTTTCGTCTTCCACAGGTTGCCCAGTCGTTCCGAATCATACAGTGGCGTCATACGTGTCAGTCTACCACCCCAGCCCGTGGCCACCGTAGCGTCTCGCCATGCCCGCACCGCACATTTCGTTGGGCCCGTAAGGAGTCGGAAGGGGGCCTTAGAGTACAGCGCCCTATTAAAGTTGCCACCGGGCAACAGCAGTTTATCCAAAGCAAAGGCAGGAGCGGGCTCCGGAGAGTATGTCGCATGGTTGATGGCACTCAGGTGCGAGGCCCAGTAGTATCGTCTAATATCCGGCAGCGCAATACCTCCGTCGTACCAGGAGAGCGTGAGCTTGGACAAGGCAATGCGGGCACGGCCGTCCCAGATAAGTTGCCGCTGCAAACTCTCGACTTCATGGAAATAGCGAGCTGGAACAGGGTCGAAGAAATTTTGCAGGGCATAGAGGAATCGGGGGAGCGACATCATTTTAAAGAGCGCCGCCCGGCCTAATGGAGATAAAGGCAAATCGCGCCAACGCCGAACATCCTGCTTCAGTCTGCGGAGCGGAGCATACAAGTTCCGCTCATAGCGGACCGAAGAAATCATGGATACATGGACCCCAAGATACTTAAAACCGTCCGACGCTACCAGGATGGGAAATCTGCGGGGGAGAGGCGGCAGAGTACCAGCTATGGCGTAGACACAGGACTTGGTCCAATTAATGACAAGTCCCGAGTTCTTACCGAAGGACGTGAGGACGTCGAAGAGAACATTGAGTGACTTCTGAGGGGAAGTGAGATAGAGGAGGATGTCGTCCGCGTACAAGGAAACACGATCCTCGAGGTCAGGGGACCATCGGATCCCTTTGATCGAGGGTTCCCACCGGAGCCACGCGGCAAGAGGTTCGAGTGCCAAAGCGAACAAAAGCGGAGAAAGAGGACAGCCTTGACGTGTGCCACGGCCCAAGGGGAAGGGGTCCGAGCACCTACCATTCACCGCGACCTGAGCTAGCGGCTGTTCATAGAGAAGCTTGACCCATGCGATGAAATTGGGGCCAAAGCCAAATTTAGCGAGGGCTGCCCATAGGTAGGGCCATTCAATAGTGTCAAATGCCATCGTGGCGTCAAGGGAAGCGACTACTGCTGGCTCGGCGAGAATAGAAGCTCTCGCGAGGACACTGTGAAGCCTACGCAAATTAAGAGCAGTGTTTCTATGGGGGATGAAGCCGGATTGATCCGGGTGGATCAGGTCACAAATCACAGCAAGCATCCGATTGGCCAGCACCTTAGCGAGGATTTTGGGTTCCGCATTAAGGAGGGAGATGGGGCGGTACGAGGCACAACGGTCACGAGGTTTGCCATCCTTATAAATGACCACTATGGTAGCGAGGCGCTGCTCAAGGGGGAGGCATCCAGCCTCAACCGCCTCGAGAAACATGTGACGCAGGTGGGCGGCCATCTTGTCGGGGCAAAGTTTGTAGAGTTCAATGGGGAGTCCATTAGGGCCCATTGCCTTACCCGAGCGAAGGGAACGAATTGCAAGGGCAATCTCGTCGACAGTAAAGGGGGCCTCCAGAGCGAGGCAGTCCGCATCCGACACAGTAGGCAGAGCAATGTCACGAAGGAGTAGCCTGGAGTCGGCCTCATCTCGATCACTAACAGGCGTATAAACCGTACGGAAGTGGTCAACAAAGCACTCACCAATCTCAACCGGATCGGAGACAGTCTCACCAGAATCACGAACAATGGAGGGAACAACACGACTCGCACGCTCAGTCTTATCCAGCCACGCAAGAAGCTTGCTAGCCTTGTCACCCACATCATACAGTCGACCAAGTTGATTAGACCGCATCAATTTAGCAGCATCCGTGACACAGGCTTTATAGTCTGCTTGCTTCAATTCCAATTCATGCAACAGTGCAGGCGTATCATTTCCACCTAACTCACTTTCAAGCGCAGTGATTTCGGTTTCAAGAGCCACAACAGCCTCCCTCTTGATCCTACGCTCAGTGGCAATGAGTGACAGGGCGGAACCTCGAATAACCGTCTTGAAGGCCTCCCAGAGAACAGTGGGGGAAGTGACTGAGCCCAGATTCTCAGAAAAATAGCAATCTATTGCCTTAATCAAGTCTGAGCGGAGCCGGGGGTTTCGAAAATGCCAGGGAGGGATCGGGGGAACTCTGTTACCAAGCAGACCGCCCACAGAAATCGTAATCAGCAGGGGGGAGTGGTCCGAGATACCCCGGGGGAGATGCCGAATATCACGAACAGTGGACAAAGTGGAGGCTAACATAAAAAAATAATCAATACGGGAGAGGCTGCCGTGCGCACCAGAGTGAAAAGTGTATTGGTGGAGTGTGGGATGTAGTGAGCGCCAGACATCCACTAAGCCAAAAGTGTCAGCCATTTCACTGAGCCACATCTGGGACTGTGACAATACTCTAGGGGGTAGCCTGTCGCAGTCGCCGGACATGACAGAATTGAAGTCCCCGCCCAGGACCAACAAGCCGTCTGGCAGCCCAAGGAGAGTCCTGCCTAAATCAGCATAAGTGGTAGCCTGCAGTCCCGGGGGGATATAGACAACAACAAACACGACCTGCTTACCCTCCCACCTCCCCGAAACAGCAGCATACCGCCCACGCTCATCAAGGATAACATCGTCGATAGCAAGAGCCAGGGAAGACTTTACCATAATACCCACACCCCGGGAGCCCGAGGTGAAGCCCGCATGTGCAACCAGTCGATAACCCCGGCGGTCTAAGGCCTTGCAAGCATTGCCAATCAAGTGGGTCTCCTGAAGGAACACAACATCAGGGGCGTGGCGCCTCAAGAATTGCAGTACAATGCCCCGCTTAATCCTGTCACCCAAACCATTTACGTTCCAAGAAAGAATCCGCATTTCACCCCCCCCCCATTGCGACAAAAACATTCCACGCCCACCCCCCAGCAGGACCCACTTTGGAAAGTCATTGCAAGATGTGAAATACCATGAAACAGAGAACAAAACAAATTAAACGAAACACAACCCAGTCCCCAAACACCAACCCCAAAATCCAAACCCGTTACAACACCCCCCTCCCTGCACCCCTGCTGACTAAAAAGCCACCCCCAACTGCAGTGTGCCTGTCGCCCCATACTTCTACACAAAGAACCCCCCGAGGAGGAAGGGAGAAATCACCCGTTACCGCACCGCCACGGGCAGAGTCATTAGGGAATAAGTCAATTTACACAGTACGTTGCATAGTCTCAATCGGAACCTCCAGGGCATCTGTTACTCCTGGGCCGCTGCACCACCTTCCGCACCACCAGGGCCTCCGCTCCCAAAGTCATCTGCCGGCAATGAGTCCAACCAGTCGGCTGCACGTTCAGGTTGATCAAAGAAATAGGCACGCTCCCGATATTCGATCCGGAGCCGGGCCGGAAACAGCATGGCATATTTCAGTCCCCGGTCCCTTAGGCGACGCTTCACTCCAAGGAAACCTGATCTTTGCCGCTGCACTTGAGGAGTGAAATCGGGATATATGGAGACAGAGTTATTGTCATACTTCAGGGGACCATGTTTACGGGCGGCCTGGAGGATAGCATCCCTGTCCCGGTAGTGAAAAAGCCTGGCGATGATAGGCCTCGGCGGGTTCCCCGGCTTCACTTGACCTCCAGGAAATCGATAGGCGCGCTCCACGGCAAAGAACTTACTAAGTCCCGCCGGAGCCAGTTGGGCGACTATAAGTTCCTCGACCAAAAGATTGGTCGCTACAGCACCATCACCTTCCGGCACTCCGACAAGGCGTATGTTGTTCCGCCTGGCCCTGTTGTCATAGTCCTCCATCCGCTTGAGCAGTAAGTCGTGCGATGCACGCAGATTGCCAATTTCGGATTGCGCCTCAGCCATGTCGTTCACCAGGCTCGACGTTTTAAGATCTAGTGCCTTCACCCGCTCATTTGTTTTGGCCAAGTCGGCCCGAATCAGAGTCACATCCACCGCCACCGTGTCTATTTTGGTCACTACGGCTTCGAATTGTTGACTCATGTCGGCCTTGAGTCCAGTAATGGCAGCCATAAGGTCTTGGAGCGACACTTCCGAAGTAGACGATGTGTCCGTTTGAAGTCCCTCAGCACCCATGCATACGGTCCCGGGGGAGCCTCTCGGCTGGGTGTAGCGTTCGATCATGTTCGACTGGATCGATCCCCCCCGGGTCGCCGCCTTCCGGCGTTTTTCGGCCTCCACTTTCGTCGCCATCTCGCATTCAGTGTCGGCCGGATAACCAGGGGAAGTGACGAGAAGGTAGAAAAGTCTCGAAACTCCGATGCGCACACTGAGACAGAGGTGTCGCAGCCTCCTTGCCAGTCCAACGGAGGATAGTGCAGGCTGAGAGGGCCGCAGGCGAGGCAGAGTAGGAGGAGACAGGAACAAAGAGAAGGAAACCGAAAGTGAAAGCAATACACCTCCGGCGGGCCAGATGCCAGGCAGCCGTTGTTGTTCAATTACAGGTCGGCCACAGTGGGCAGCCGAGTCCCCAGCCACGCCCGCGGGCAGGCCAGAAAGTTGCAAAGTTCAGAAAAATGGTCCCCAGGGTCCGATTTTGACCAGGAAAGGATCAGTAGCATCAGCGATGATGGCGCTGCAAAAGCCCGTCAAAATGACCAGGATAGGTGAAGGATAGATAAAGAAGGACGGCGCGGGTCTCGGGAGCTCTCTGCTCACGCGACCATCTTGGATGCCCGCGTAGCTCCTCCTCAGTGGTCAGGATTTGAGTGTAGAGGGTGGCCAGCGGTTGTTTGTGGATAAGTTTGTATACAATTTGCTTCCCGAATTGTCAAATAAATTAAAGAGTTCTGAAAGTGCATGGGCTGTCTCTTCCCCTGTTAAAATATTGGCTACTGCACAGTATTATGAGAATAGAGATAAGGAGGATAAAGAGAAACAAGAGAAGAAAAATAAAGATTTGAAAACGAAGGTTCTTTTACAGCAGGCTTATCCTCCGCGTACTACACAGCCTCAGTATTCTTAACCCCCACAGTTTCAGAAAGTATATCAGAAGCCTGAGGTTTTCGTACAACGACCTTCATTATGTCCTAATCAATGTGCGTATTGTAGGGAAGAGGGACATTACAAGAATAGTTGTCCGGTTTTATTACAGCGTAATAATGGGATGTCTGCTTCACGAGGTCGTGGTAATTTTCAGACAGGATCTAGAGGTAGAGGACGAGGTGTGTCCTCTCAGAAGCAGCGTTCTTTTCCTCCATCTACTACGAATTACTTTGATCAGCAGAAAGTTCAGTCTACACAGTATTATAATGATGATTATTGTGCTGAAGATGGGGCTGACGATTTTCATGTCGAATAGGACAGCCATAGACGAAGTAAGGGAGTTGTGTCGATTCCAGTAGATCAAAATGGGCCGTATGTCACTGTCAATACTATGGGTGTTTCAGAACCGTTTCTTTTGGATACTGGTGCGATGAGAAGTTCTATCATGCATTCTAAACTCCCTGGGGCACCTTTGTCTGGCTTAATGAATACCTCTGTAGGATTTTCTGGCGCCCCAGTCCGTAATCCGGTTTCTTGTCCCTTGCCTGTTTCCATTGGTCCTTATGATTTAGATGCTTCACTTATTTTGACAACTGGTTGTGGCGAGAACTTGTTGGGTTTGGATTTGTTGAAAAGACTACATGCAACATTGTATTGTTCCTCTTCTGGCGAGCATCTTACATTGGGGAAGAAATTGACGTCTTCTATATATTTGTCCCGAGACCAGTTTCCACCTGAGTTGCTTTCTCTTCCTGAAAGTCTTTGGGCTACAGGCCCAAATGACGTGGGTCGTCTTGCAATCCCACGGTATGTTGTCACAGTTATAGAGAATGTTAGAATGTCACGCATTCCCCAATATCATATCTTTAGTGATGGAGAGAGAGCACTTTTGGCTATTGTTGATGATTTTATTCAGAAAGGTGTGGTTGAAGAAACGAGAGGCAATGTTTGTAACAGTCCTGTTCTTCCGATTCTTAAGAGAACTGATCCTTTACAGCCTCCTGTTTATCGATTTGTTATTGACCTTAGAGAGGTCAATAAAATTGTTGTGCCACAGTTTCCTGTTGTTCCGGACATTACAGCTTTGTTGACGATGATTCCTGCTTCGGCAGCTTGGTTTTTAGTCATTGAGCTCAAGAACGCTTTCTTTAGTATTCCTATTGCTGAAGAGAAAGTAGGGATATATTTGGTTTCTCTCTCGGTGGCCAAAGTTTCCGATTTAAAAGAGCTCCTCAAGGCTATTGTGAAAGTCCCTCCATCTATAGCAAGGCTCTTAAGTCACAACTTGATGCTTTCTCTTTGCCTCCAGGTGCTACGCTTATTCAGTATGTGGACGATTTGCTGCTGGCTGCTGATACGGAAGATGTGTGTAAGAGTGTGACTGTTGTGTTGTTGCATCATTTGTCTGCTTTACATCATAAGGTGTCACCCTCTAAGTTGCAATATGCCTACCAAGAGGTTACCTATTTAGGTCATCTCTTGTCGAAGGAGGGAAGGCGATTGACCCCAGAACGTATTCACGCTATTTCACAGATGTCTGTACCTACCACACAGAGAGAAGTGCGTGCCTTTTTGGCTACTTCCTACTGTAGACAACGGATTCCCAATTTTTCACTTTTGGCTAAACCATTGTTGGCACTAACGTTGAAAGATACGCCCCATCCGCTCCCTTGGATGGATGAATGTCAGAAAAGTTTTGTTGACCTCCGTACTGCTCTGTGTTCTGCTCCAGTGTTGGGTACCCCGGATTATAGCAAGTCCTTTACACTGTACGTTCACGAGAGAGAAGGTTGCGCATTGTCAGTTTTGACACAGCAATTCGGAGATAAGCCGAGGCCATGTGCTTACTTCTCCGCTACGTTAGACCCAGTAGCTAAAGCTTTGCCCAGTTGTCTCAGAGCTACGGCAGCTGCAGCGATTTCTATTAGACAGTCTGCCGGATTAGTGTTGGATAACACACTCATTGTTATGGTTCCACATGCAGTGGATACCTTGTTGAATAGAACAAGAACACAGCACCTCACGAGTGCTCGTTTGTCTGGATACGAGTTGACACTTCTAGCGAGTCATGAACATATCAAAAGATGTAACACGTTAAATCCAGCTACATTGCTGCCACTCCCAGATGAGAAAGATGCTCAAGAAAAACATGATTGTTTTCTCTGAACGGAAGAAGAAACGAAGGGTAGGATTGATCTAAAGGACTCTCCGCTCAAGGACCCTGAAGGGATCCTATGGGTGGACGGTTCTTGTTTCAAGCTTCCAAATGGGGAGACTACTTCTGCCTATGCTGTCACCACCTTATGCACAATTGTTGAGACAGCATGTATTGGACATAATTCAGCCCAAGCAGCTGAATTAATAGCCTTGACTAGAGCGTGTGTGTCGTCGAAGGGAAAGAGAGTGAATGTGTATACAGATAGTCAGTATGCTTTTGGCATTGCGCATAGCTTCGGTAAGTTTTGGAAGGAGAGAGGATTCTTTACCTCTCACGGGACAAAGATTCAACATGGTCAGTTAGTGACCGATCTTCTTGAGTACCTTACCTTACCTGTACAGATAGCGATCATAAAGTGCAGCGCACATAAGAAAGTCACGGATGATGTGGGTCATGGAAATGCGTTTGCAGACGAGATAGTTAAAACTACAGCGAGAAACACCGCTAGCCGAATGTATGTGGCAGGTCCTGCAAACTGGGTTAGGGAAATTGGAATGTGTGAAGACACAATTGAGAGTGTGAAAATGATTAAGGAAGAGGCTACTGAGAAGGAATTGAGTACGTGGAAAGAAAGTACGGGAATGTTAGATGGGTTGTTGGGCGGAGTTGTCGGAACATCAGCGATGGTTATTACCGGACGCTTATGTGTTGCCGGTTGTGACTATGGCTCATGGCCCAGCCCACATTAGTGTGAAAGGCATATGTAAGCTCTTGGCTCCTGTATGGCAGAATGCAGGAATCCCAAAATGTGCAGAGAATGTGGTTAAGCATTGTATTGTTTGTTTAATGCATAACCCAGGAAAGGGTACCCCAACTCCGGCAGGTCATTTTGCTCCCCCGTCATATCCTGTTGAAGTGTTACAGATCGATTACATTCATATGGATCGCTGCAACAACCTTAAGTATGTTCTGGTGGTGGTATGTGCCTTTTCCCTTTGGATAGAGGCCTAACCCTTGAAAGATAACACTGCATTGTCAACTGCTAAAGTGTTGCTTAAAGAATTCTTCCCCAGATTTGGTTTGCCGCAAATTGTCTGGAGTGACAATGGAAGTGAATTTGTGGGCCGGATTATGCAGAAAGTGTGTTCTGGTCTTGGTATTAGACAGAAGTTCCATGCGGCAAACCATCCACAGTCAGCGGGTTTGGTTGAGTGTTATAATAGTACACTCAAGCTTAAACTAGCCAAGATTCAAGCCAACACAGGCCTTGCTTGGCCTGATGCCTTGCCCCTAGCTCTTTTGTCAACCAGAACTACTGTGCACTCTCGTATGGGACTTAGCCCATATGAAGTGGTTTTTGGACGCCCAGCTAATGTTTGGGGTGTCCCTCGTCCCAATAAATACTCAGATATACCATATCCTTTGTTGACTGACTATTTGCATGACTTGACTACTAAATTAAGTATTATTCGTCAACAGGTACAAAGTGCTCTGCCGGAGGCCTCCACAGACCCAGGTCACACCATTTTGCCCGGTGAGTGGGTCTGCATCAAAAATTTTCAACAGACTAAGAACTTGGAGCCTCGTTGGTCTGCTCCTACGCAGGTTTTGCTCGTCACCCAGACAGCTGTGAAGGTGGTCGGAAAGCGTAACTGGGTGCATGGCGTGCACTGTAAAAAGGTGCTATTGCCATTACCCTTTGACCAGTGGATCCGCAGTGGCGTAAGGGAATGTGAGTATGCAGCGGTTCCTTGTTTTGTGCCTTTCAGTGATGCTCAAATTTATGGAACTCAGTCCGAGAAAGTAGATGATGACATTCTTCAAGCTGCTGTGCCTGAGCATCTACGAATAGACACTACTAATCCAGAATCTTTGTTTAAGGACCAGACCGTCCCGAGAAAAACACGCTACAACCTGAGGCCGAGAGCTGATCAAAGGAACTGAACATTTTGAACATTTTTTTTTCCTTTATTACTTAAAGACATTTTTTTCTTGGACCTTTTTGCCTTTTTGTTTTTGTGTGATATTTAGCATTAGATGTGGCATCTGTCTCCATCATAGGGTCACAGTAGGAGACTCAGATTGTAACCTGGTTTTTGTTCTTTTAGTAAGTGGCTAGTGCCTCAGGATATACAGAAGTAAGTAGCTGAGTGATTAAGGAAGATTGCTGTGAGCGACATTTTTTTTAGATAAAGATGGATGGTGCAACAACCATAGGTAGGGAAAATAGGAAGCAGGAAATGAGATCGAAGTATTGTAAATAATTGCGTAGTCGATTTGGCGTAACTTTGTGTGTTTTTATGCTTTTGTGCATTTTATTAGCCTGCACAGGTTGGATCGTACATGTTCTATAACAGAGAAATGTTGTTTCTACAACTTCTTTGCCTTCTCGTCTTTCTGTCTTTTCACATAAAATGCATGTTCTACCTCCTCATGAACAGATAAGGAGAGCCGAATATATGAATAATACGCTCATTCAGTTGTTACAACAACATCAGTTGGCTATTAATATGACTGACTGTTGGGTGTGCGGACTTATGCCACACAATACACGAAAGGGAATGCCATATTTGGTTCTTCCTTTCTCATATGAAGCTTCAGCTTGGGCCTATGTGACTATATTTTCAGCCGCATACCACAACAGACTTAGAAGCCCTGTAAGGACTTCTGGGAATGGATTGGATTTTAGCCACAGCTCCTTGATTAAAGGTATAGTGGTAATGGCTAAGATTGTGGAGAAGAACAAGATTCTGTTAGACGAGAAAAGAGCTTATGACGGATGGACGTTACCCACTATGTTTCTAGCCTTGGTGACAAAACTAGAAAGGGTGAGTCTTGTCCAGTATGGACTGTACCCCATCAAGGTAATTTTTGTCTCCAAGTCAACAGTAAGAAAGCTGACATGAAGCAGAGTTGTTTGTACACCTATATTTTCTCGTCCCCTGATTTTCCTCCGTTAGTTCCGTCTCAAGGAACATATTTTGTGTGTAATGACCGAGCTTATACATGGCTCCCTTCCAACTTTTCCGGAACCTATTATATAGCCTTTCTTCTTCCCCCTACATATACGGCTCCGTCAGACCACCACAGAGTTAGACATAGCCGAGGTATATTCGATGCTGAGGACACGGTAGAACAAGAGGGAGGAGACTTCCTTAAAGGATTCCTTCCCTTTTGGGGCCCGATGGTCAACAGCAGAAACATCAGGCAATTGGTTTGTGTGGTTGAGACCACTATTAATGTTACTGCAGGTGCGATAGGTAACATTACAGCAGAGCATCAGGCTGACCGTCTTATGACGATGCAAAATCGGATTGTGCTAGATGTGATCTTAGCAGACCGAGGAGGCGTCTGAAGATTGATCGGATCTAGCTGCTGCATTTATATTCCAGATGATGCTCCGGCAGTATACCAAGCCATTTCCAAATTGCATACCATCTCTGAGTCGATTCATCAGGACGAAGGAGATTGGTCTCTTATGGGAAGGTTTCGGGGAATACTGTCAACTTGGGGATGGAAAATCTTAACATTCTTTGGAGCAATTTTGGCCATCATATTCTCTTGTTGTCTGTGTGTTCAATGCGGTCCTGCAGTTTTTGACCTACTGGCTACTTTATGTGTGTCGCAACCTGTAACAAAGAGGACAGAGAATATTAGGATGATGGTGCAGCAACAGCTTGAGGATTTTATGAACATTGATGCTGATTCCGACTCAGATTAGC
Organism: Lissotriton vulgaris; assembly: GCF_964263255.1. Lineage (NCBI taxonomy): Eukaryota > Metazoa > Chordata > Amphibia > Caudata > Salamandridae > Lissotriton > Lissotriton vulgaris. Next base: position 67,411 of record NW_028250337.1, on the reverse strand, counting down.
ATGAGTTGGTTTGTTCTTGCCTGAGTAATGGCAAAAGGAGGGTCTGAGGCTCTGTAAATTACGAATTTGTTCGTGCTCAGCCTCCATTTTGTAGTCGCCGCCATTTTATGTTGCCCTCACTCAGGCAGCACGTCAAACGCAATGTTTTTGTCGTTTCTGCATTTACGTGTCAGGTGGCTTCTTTGCCTATGTTTACTAACGAGTGTCAGGGTCTGGCCGAGTACACTAATTCCTGTCTGGGTTGATTAATCCCCGTCCGGACTATTTGTTGGTTCACACCATTGTTTCCTCTAAGTTATCTTATCTGCTGTCGTTCGCTACATGTCTCATGCATTCTCCTGTTTCACGACTGTCCTTCTACAACATGCAGCTGTGTTTTCTCTACTTGTAAATCGAATTGTGTAGATTCACTTGTAATTTGCTTAAGGGGTCGAGTGACAAATATAACCGGGAACTTGAGCTGCTTTGGATTTAAAACATTGTCTATAACGTTTGCCTATAGCTCATGCTCTTGTGTGATTGTATTTCGCATTGTATTATATCGTATATAAACCTGTGCGCCACTGAGTTAATTGGCAGTTTCTTTTGAACCTCGTTATACCAACGACTTCTAAGACCACTGTACTAGCTGCAGCTAATAAATACCATCTTCTACGCCAGACAAAGAGTCCGTGTCTCTGTTTCTGACAAGGCAGGTGAATCCCGGGGATTTCAGGCGTACCCTGCGCCGCCGGGCCTTAAGACTGCAGTTCTACAGTCTTCTGCAAGCCAGAGGCTCACCAACACCGTGGAAATTCAGGATGAATTTCTGTCCTTTTTTAAAACTCTTTATATCTCCAGAATGAGGGGTGATAACTCCGAGCAGAAATCATGTTTGTCTGAGGTGGCATTGGTCTACCTGGAGAAGTATATGCAAGTCTTCCTGGTGGAGCCCAACTCTGAACCTGACGTTATTGCCGCCATTGATGCTCTTCGATCGTCCTCCGCCCTGGGCCTGGACGGGTTCACAGGCAACTTTTACAAGACGCACAAGGACTTGCTTGCACCGCAACTTATTGAAGTTTATGCAGAGGCTCTGGAGAGGCAAATATAGCCCCCTACCCTACGCAAAGCAGTCATAATTCTTCTTCCAAACACCAGCAAAAATCCACACATCTGTAGCTCATACCGAACTTTATTGTTATTAAATTTAGACTATAGCATTTTGGATGGCTGTCCCAGTTAATGGAATACATCCTCTCACCTGCCCAATCTGGCTTTGTCCCCCACCGTTCCACATTGTTTAATTTAAGAGCGCTATTTTCTACCCTACACAGAATCAATCTGGAAGTACCTGCGGCCACAATACTGCTTGACACTGAAAAGGCTTTAGATTCCCTGGCATATCCCTTTTTCCTGTCAATTATGTGCCGCATGGAGATGCCTACGGGATTTGTGGCAACCACAGCTCTGCTTTATTGCCGCCCAATGCCTCGACTCAGATTAAACGGCACACTGTCCAAACCCCACATGCTATGGCAGTGCACACAACAAGGTTGTCCGCTATCGCCTTTATTATTTATACTCGCTATGGACCCCCAAATTCGCCACTTCCAAGAAAAGCAACTGCACAGAGGCCTGCAATTTAACACTGCCCCCCTCCTCGTTTCCTTGTATGTAGATGATACTATCCTTTATGTTTGAGACCCACAGACTAATTTAGACCCTCTCATATGTGAAAAATTCTGTTTTGGAGTGCATTCAGGTCTGGGCAATAATTGGCACAAGTCCGGGATCTTCCCCCTAACTCCCTGCATGAAGGTTTGGAGACCTGAGTTCCCACTAGAATGGTGTGCGGACTGTCAAGTATCTGGGCATACACATTCATTTCGATGCGGAGTAGATCGTTCAACTTAATTATGGACAGGCTGTCGACACTCTTGAGGCCCAAATTGACAAATGGCTGCATTTGCCATTGTCTATTGCCGGCCGAGTGGCAATCATTAAGATGGTTGTCCTCCCCAAGTTTTATATCTCTTCAATAACATTCTAACCCTGGGCGTGGTTTGCATAGTAACACTACACGTAGCTGCACATAGTATACTTTGAACTACACGTAGTACAGCATAGCTGACGGCACTGTGTACTTGTCAAATCAAGAATTAGAAAAGTCCCAATTGGTCACGGACCATAGACTGTCAGGAACCTATAGATATGGTTACAAGTGCACACTAACACCTTCAGGGTACTCAATTTAAGCTACTCATTATATGCATACAGTTCAACCAAAAATGTGTATATAAACATGAAGAATTTTTATTTAAAGCACCATCAACAAGACTGTCACAAGTTATTGCAAGAGAATGTCATACATATGTATTTAATACAAATGTATTGAAATAGACATTTTATGTGTACATAATATAATATCACCCAAAAAAAAAATGTCAAACCAGTATCACAGTACTGTAAGATAAGCTAAAACTAAAGCAGTTTGTCCACGCAGCGTTTAGTTTTTTTCGAAGTTAAAATCACCTTCTTCAGGACAGTTTCTTTAGTTTAGCAAAAGAGAGGAACCATGTTGATTCTCCTATATACATGTATTCCACCACCATTAGTACCAAGTTTTCAATGTTGGTCCTGTTCGGCACTCTGTACTTTTAAGTTACCTTTCTTTTCAGAAAACCGCATGAAGCATCCAGCGGAGCCACCGTTACTAGATTCAGATTTACGGCCTCGAAGCTACAAAACTAAATTGTACGTGAGGGCAATTTGTATGTAGATAGTCCAATGTCGCAGTCACAGTCCTGCTATTACAGATGGCAACCCTCGGGGGAGTAACCTTCTAGATTCGTCTCTTTTCAATTAAGACCAATGCGGATATGTTAGTTCGGCCTCCCTGCTCTGTCTGGCTGCTTCATGGCGTCTGACGTCACACCTTAGCGGTTTAAAACGCGATTTGATAGTAAATTCCCCTTGTCCCGTATTGGATGAGTAAGGGACCTTCCTCTTTTTATATTCGTACTGTGTACTTGTCTGCATTGTGAATTAATTGCAAATGGCATCTTGTACAGTGCCAGATAAAATAAGTATCTATATCTTTATATGTTAAAGAGCGTATAGTACTTTCACAAAAGTGAAACTGAAAAATAAGCAAGCAGTGAGAGAGGTGATGATTTTGAGATCCTCCCTAACCTAGGGAGAGAACCAAGCAGATGCCCTGAAAACAAAAAAGCATATCTTCTTGAACGATTTGGGGGTGTCCCATCCTCTGAGGACCACCCCAAGCACAGTTATTGGCAAAAAACTAAATCCCAACCAAAGGCCCTGCAAAGCATTATGGGAAGAGATTAGCAGTGGGCAGTGAATATTATAGTATCCAATATCAAAATAATTCTACAAAGAGCTGCAGTTCAACTAGTCGTTACCTTTAAGAGGGAATCCCCATTGTAGGGATTCCCCCGTGATGTCCTCAATCACGAGTGCCCACCCCGCTTATTGTTAATAATCGCGGGTGACCACCCAGGTTATTGTTCATAATCACGGGTGCCCGCCCCACGTTGTGGCAACCTTTCCTGCTTATTTTTGCAGAGCAGGTTCCCACCCCACAGTTGAGTCTGCATCAATCTTATTTTGCAAAGCCAGAGCCCACCTGGCATTGCTGCATTTGTTTCCTACTACTACTATAAGCTTTATTTCGGTTTTTGAGTTTAAAACCATAAAAGCAGCAAAAAGAAATACATACATGTATATAGAAATCAACAGTTCATTACAATGTTGAGAAAAGAAAACGGATATTTAAAAACAAACTAAAACCAATCTAGTGCAAAATAAAAACGCATGGTAGATAGAGTCCCCTTTCACCAAGTATTATAGTTCAATGCTCTGGGGCCAGGGTAAAAATCAAACAAGTCCCAAATAGAAATAGGGCCATCTCCAATTTTGGGCTGGGAAAATCTTAAAAATGGGACAATGTTCCTGTGTTTGAATTTGATTAGTATCAGGTCTCCCGGAATGTCTTTGGGCAACATCCCTAGCCATCCCACCCTCCTGACGCTCAGGATTCCGCCATCTAGGTCAGGTGGCAGCGGTCTGTTGTTATTGAGCCAAAAGATGGCTTTATTCAGCAGATCCTGGCTTGTTTCATGTTTGTCCTGAATAAGTTCAGGGACCCCGGAGAGAACAGTCACATAGGGGGCGGCTTCAGGGGGTAAATTCATTCGGTGTCTTCTTTCTTGAGGGAGCCTAGGGGCTTTGAGAGGGAGGCGAGTGGGCTTAGAAGTAACTTTACTGCTCCTTAGGATGGGTGTGCTGAGAGAAGGATCAATTGTTCGTTCTTTCCTGTGTTCGATGGACTTGGGGTTCACAAGGTTAGTAGAGGGCGTAGGACAAGAGGGAATAACAGTATTTACAGGTAGTGGTAAAATCCTTTGTACTATTTTTTCAACATCAGACAACCTATTTCCCAGATCCTTAATTTTTGAGAGCAGAGGTGATAAAGCCGCATTCAACAGTCGCTCAATATGGGCCAGTATGGTCGATTGGAAGGGGGAAACAGAGTCATTTGATGTGATCACTGTCTTAAGTGGCATTGATACGCTTGGGTTGACAGAGGAAAAAGAGGGGCTACAACACATTCGGGCGGCATTTGGTGGGGTAACCTCATTGTGCCTTTTGCTGACTTGTTCCCGAAACGGTGTATCAGATTGAGGCAGGATTATTTCAGGGGCCTGGGGAGTGCAGTTTATGAGACCCGTATCTCTGTCCACTGTAGGGGAAGTAGAAATATTAGGGGCATAGTTTGTGCCACACAAGGCATTCAGTTCTTCCCTGACAGACATAATAGTTAAGTTACAAAAAGGGCGCCAAAACGTCACTAAACAAATCACAACGCAAAAGAAGAAAAGGGTAAGGTGTCTCTATACCTCATCCTTTAATGGGGCCAAGTGGGGTGGCCCGTCCCATCCTCTTCAGGTCCTCTGAGGGCCACAGAGGGCCCGCCCTTTGCCCGGGCTTCGCTTGGCGTCCCGCAAAGCTGGGCGGAGCTCCCCTTTTAGGCGCCTCCTGGCGCTTCTCACGTGATTCAGGAAGCAGCGCCGCCGCTAGGGCCGCTGGGAGATGTAGTCCCGGAGCGGCGGCGCTGTGGACTGCACAATTGGACTCCTGGCGGTGGCGGCAGTGTTGGGGTCCTGCTCGTCTCTCCCCTCCTCCTGCCCGGTAAGTTGAGAATGCCCCATGCTGCATTTGTTTATTCCGTGGCCGGAGCCCAGCCCGCATTTCAAATCAGGTCACAGGAGCACGCCGCCGCTGCCACAAGCGACCCAGAAGTGAGACCAGAGGTCGGGGCCTGCGCCCAAAGCACGTCCAGAGCCTTGCGAGCTCCCGGCGAAGTCCCGGTCCCGAGAGAGGGGACCGGGCGAAGGAAACGAGCTGAGTCTGGTAATGGCCTGAGGAATCTGCTGGGGACCCAGGACCCAGAGGAGCCCCTCAGAGAGCAGCAGAGCCCGTCAGGAGGAGGGCCTGACAAGTCCCGGTGAGTGGAGCTGCACCTTTGCCGAAGAAGTCCTTCCCGAGGCCCGGAAAGTGGGGCCGATTGGGAGGCAGCCTTGTTAAAGTCTGGAGTCCCCGGTGGGGAGAGGGGCTCCCTGTGCATATTGTGGTGCCTTGTGAGGCACAGCATCGGATCCCATTTCCCTGAGCGGGCCCACTGTGGCACATTGCTGTTCAAAGTGGCAAGGGGGCCCGTGTTCGCTCCGGTAGTGGCTGTATGCTTTTTACAGTTGCCCCGCTTGATAGTGGACAACTGCAACGTTTTGAGGGCAAGATTATTTAAAGAGGAGCCCCAGTGAGGCCCCGAAGGCACAGATGTGCCAGGGCCCCTTCACTGTATTCTCAGCTGCACTGCACCAGCGCGGGCTGCTGCAATGTCCCACATGTGTTCTAGGGGCACCAGGAGTGTCCAGGCCTCATTTTAATATTCACAGCTGCCCAGCAAGTAGTGGGCAACTGCACCGTTTAGGCAATTCTTTCTTCGGGGGCATGTTCTGAGTTAGGAGTGAGATGCACTTCTCTGCCCCAGTACTTTCCCAGCTGCGCAGCACTTAGTGCCAGCTACTACATTTAGGTATGTGCAATTGCGCACCCTTGACTTCTGTTGCCTTGGCAGGCACCCTGACTTTTGGACTTAGGGCATTTGAGCCTCTCAGTGATGGCCGGTTTGCCAGAGGGACTATTAGGTTTGTAGAGCGCCAGGCCCTAATGTGATTTATGTAGGTGCGCAGAAAATGTAATCCTTGTACTGTTTTATGCACCGTGATTTATATCGCTGAATATGGTTTTATGATTATGAGGTTTTGCATACTGTGTTATGTTTTAGTTTATTCTCTACTCTGGTTTAGGTATGAGTTATTCCCTACTGGCGTTTATGTTAGTAAGTTTATTTCCTAGTGAGAGTTATGCTTAGGAGAATATGGTCTAATATGTTTAGGCTTATGAGGTTGGCGCAGAATATATTTCTCGCCTAATGTGATACTGTGCATAATATGATTTATGGTTACAGGATGATGCTGTGTATAGTGTTTGCCAGTAATTACAGCTTGAGTTCCATGTTTATGATATGTGTTACTTTTATTATCTTTACTAAGTGATGATTCTGACAGTGGCCCACGTGGCCCTGTCATGTGTAAATAATCCCCTGTAAATTTTGCCCAGTTCCAGTTGGCACAATGTATATTGTGTAATTACCATCTAATGTGTTATATGATAATACAAAGGCTATTTTTAATATAACCTTGTGTGGAGTTCCTTTTGTGGTGAGTCTAGTATGTTGTTGCTGTGTATGTTGCGCAAATGCTTTACAAGTCGCTACCGGGATAAGCCTGACTGCTCGTGCCAAGCTACCAAGGGGGTGAGCAGGGGTTATCTTTGGCATGTAACTCCCTTGCCCTGAGTGGTGGTGTCTGCCTGGCTTTGGCGCAATCCTTAGCCAACCAGAGATCCCATTTCTAACACGGTGCCTAACAGGCACCGTCCACCCGATCACAATGCTGGCAGCAGCAGCTTTTCCATGGCAGTGGAACCGCCATGGAAAGGCTGGTGGAGGCTGGCTTCGGGGGGACCATTAGGGGCCATCTCTGTGGTGGGGGGGACAGTTGTGCATGGGGGTACCCATGGTACCCCCTTCATTTCCATGCACAAGGTGGCGTGGCATGGCAGGCACCGCGCGGTGCCTGCCACGTTGTGCAGGGAAATGCCCAATATGGCCATTTAACATTACGGCGGGTGCTGTAGCCAGCAGCACCTGCGGCAAAATTACATTGCCATATGCAAATGACACGGTGGTGGTTGCACTGTAATAAGGGGTGTGGGACTGCCCCGTTACAGGCGGGTGGTTCTGATTCCGCTACGATGAAGGGCGGACTCAAATCCGCCCGCCATCGTAATCGGCCCCTAAGTACTTATAGGTAGGACCGCATTTCTAAAGGGAAAGCCTTTTTTGTTTTGCATTTAATTTTGGCTCAGTTTGAAGAATCTTCCCAAACATCCCCCAAAAAAGTCTCATTCACTTCAACTCCTTCCTGGAAAGTTTTGGGCTGATCTTTCAAGCGGAGGCAGAGAAAAAGAGTGTGGGGTCCCAAAACATGTTTTTTCCATTGATTTTTCTATAAGAAATTTAGACACAGCTACAGCTCAAAATGGCTGAATGGAATTACACCAAATTTGGCAGAAAGCTTAATCTCGGTCTGGAATGTGTGCTTTTTGTGATTTGATGTAAACCAGTTCATTTGTTTTTATTAAATGAAGGCTCAAAAACGTGTATATTTCATGCAGTGGAGGATTAGCAGTACGGGCAGATCTCAAGGTGAGATCTGATTGGTTGCGACCACATAACAAATGATGTGGAAGCAGCCATTTTAGGACTACGGGGTCAGCCCCTTGTCCTGGAAAAAGCATTACAAAGATATAAGGGAGCAGGTTAGGGATACCCTGCACCCCTAGGCCTGGTGGGCAACAGGAGGTCCCAGAGGCATCCCTACCTATGGCTTAAAAATATATCTATATTTTCCATTTTTCTGCATATTCTTTGTGGATCTGCACTTCAAAAAATCCCTGAGATGTGTTGAACAGCATTTTTAAAATCCACTTGACTCGATTTTGTGTTGCCATGCTCTCGGCAACTTTGAAGAACTGCTTTCCACGTCCCCGTTGAAACTTGCGAGAAGCTGCCTGTGTGCCTCACCCCCCCAGTTGTGTCAAAGACTCAGCTACAGCTCCTGTGTCCCGTGACCATGCCATCAGGTCAAGGAAACACAAGGCTGAGCCCCGTGACCATCCCATCCGATCAAGGAAGCACAAGGCTGCACCCTGTGACCACACCATTGAGCAAGGGAGCACAAGGCTGTGGACATTGTGCAATAAGAGACAGATGTTCCCCGGCCACAATTGCACCACAAGACTGACGAAGAACTTGTCAAATGAAGAACTAAGCAAAATGTGGAACTGTGTATTGTGTAAATGGGCGTGGCTAGCGCTATAAGTATGTGTGTTCTGCGGATTGAAGCAGCAGTCTCCATAGAATTGTCTTTGTGCCATTCTGGGACCCTGTCCTTAGCTCGAGCTCATAAATAACTTACATCCTCCCACGGCTGGTTGTCCTGGTCTCTTTGGTAATGTATGACTTGAACAAGGAGAACCCGTAGATTCTAAGGTGTGCCCTACACCACTGGCTTTGACTCTCCTAGTGGGGGGAAGGTCTCTAAAAAGCTGGTTCTACAATTTGGCGCCCAACGTGCGGCATCTTCGGTGGTGGTCATCGAGCCTGGTGGTCGTGAGGGGTCCGTGATCGAATTCTAAGGGAGGCGTGCCACTACATTGACTAAAACATTTTGTCTTTGTGGGTCCGAGGTCTCCGATCGCGTCATTCATCCTTCCAGTGGGCTACCCGACTCAGGCCCCGACTGCCGCCCCAGTTCTCGTTCCTAATCTTTGGAGATTGAGACCTTTGTGACAGTCGCCATGTGACGGAAGATTAATGGTCAGGTAAGAGTGGGAGTGGCCCACTTCTTTGGTGAATTATATTTTGGTTTTGGTATTTGATTCGACTTGTGCAAAGCCGATGCCAAGGGGTAAGTACAGTTGTATACTGTAAATATTAGATGTTGCCCTTTGTTGTTTGGAACCAGGATACATATCTAGAGATGCCTGGATTTAGTAAACTCCGTAAATGGTGTTGTTGTTATTGTACGCAGGACTCCCCATTGGAGGAATCTTGTCTGATTCCTCCTTTGGGTACTCCTAATCATGAAGTCTATGCTAAACATGGTGTTGGCCCAATTATGTTTTCTTCACTTTGGCACAGATATACAAAAGGTAGTGCTGAATTACAATGGCCAATGTACGGTAGTTTTGAACCTCCTGTATTAGATAATTTAGAGGAAAAGTTGTTTCAAAGAAAAGCTTGACCTGCGATGTTTGATTCCTTTCGGGTTTGGCGCAAGGAGTCCAAACAGAAAGAAATCAAACTCAAAAAGAACAAAGCTAAAGTAATGCGTATGAGTGTGATTCAGAAAGCCCAGAGTCATGATAATCAGAGAATAGAAGAGGGTATAGTAATACATGATAGATTAAATAGAATGCAGGTAGATGGATGTTACATTACAAAGAAGTTCCCCGAAAAGGCCCGGGACAAAGAGGATGACCCTCTCATGTCCTCCATGTTGAACACCACTCCACCCTATACGCCCGCCATGTATACAACCCTTAATCCCGCCCTATTGACCCCCGCTACTGCTCCAGTTGCTGCCCCTGCCCATGCCCTAGTTTGTCCAATTCCTCAGCCACTTGTTCACAATGCCCCGACTGTTCAGGCCACTGTACCAATGCAAGTCCACCCATCTTTTCCTCTTGTTGCACATTCCACTGGTTCCGTACCTGTCCAACCTAATATGCCTTCGACTCCCGTTGCAACCAACCCATTTCTTTTGACAGTCATCCGACACCTTCCCCCAGTGCAGGACTATTAGCGAATGCATGGTCAGTGGTCCGTGATTATATCCCTTACGCAAATCCGCATAGACCTCCCACTCCCAGATGATGCACCTTGCGCAGACTGATAGGTAGTACACAGGAACAACTCGCTATGAGTCAACAAGCTCTGTGTGGATGGAAAATAACACTATGTACACCGCTCAGGATATATGGATGACAATGGATCAGTGGACACACATTCAACAGATTGACATTTTTTGTGAAATGTGTGACATACTGATCCAAATGTGGGAGGATTTTGTAGAATCAGGTACACCCCCAGGTCTGTCTGACCTTCGCCATAAGGTGGAAAAAGGGGACATTCAGGGCCCAGCACTATTATGCGATCTAATCTAGTTAGTAGCGTACAGAGACTCCTTATCTGGTGTTTCGTTAAATAAGGGTTTCCCAATGAGGGAGGTAAAGCCTGTTTGGAGAGACCGCGTTGCTGACGCAGATGGCAACCCTGAAATACCGGCAGGTTTTAGGCAGATGTGGGTCCATGTCCCTTGGAAAAGGTTTGACGTCCTCCAACTTAAAAAACAATTGCCTGACCCACATAAACATCCAGCAGCTTATTATAAGGAATTGACTCAGACACTCCAATCTTGCGTAATGACTTTAACAGATATAGACATGTTAATGGGAAAAGTAGTACCGACTGATGTATGGTCCAAAGTACGCCATAATGATCAGACAGAATTTGGCCATACAGGGAAGGAATTTGAGGAAGCTGACAGAGCTCCAACTGGTGGTGAGAAACCCGATCCCATGATCTTAGCCCTTCTGGCCCAGATACTTACTGCCATGAAAAAGATGTTGACACCTCACCTTATCAATTGGGACAGATTAGCTGCGATTCGAAAGCACATTCACCGACTATAGTGGACAGGACATGACCTTAGAAGGGGGAGAGCGACTGTTTGTGGATAAATTTCTGTCAAATCTGTTACCAGAGCTTGGAACTAAACTAAAAATGTCAGAAAGTGCATGGCCCATATCCACCCTGTTAGGTCTTTTGACAATGACCCAGTACTATGAGAATAAGAAGAACGAAGAGCGAGATAGAATGGATAAAAAGACTAAAGACTTAAAGTCAAAGGTGTTACTCCAACAAGCATACCAGACCCAGACCCAAAATAGAGGTGCCCCTAAGTTTCAAAGAATAACCCATAGACCTGCTCAAGTGGCTCCTCGCCCACCACTGGGACCCATCCAGTGCGCTTATTGTCGCCAGGAGGGTCATTGGCGTGATGAGTGTCCATTGTTGGCCCAGAACAACTCTGCCTCCACTGACCGTTTCACCGGACAACGTCCCCAGAGAGGACGAGGGCGAGGCGGACCTAGAACACAGTTACAGGACGGGCGCCCCCTCTGCAGGAGAACAGATTTGACACCGCTAATTATGAGGACTGCATCTATTTTACTGAAAATTATGAGCCTGAAGAAGGGACGGGGTTCATGTCCCACTAGGATTGCCAAGGACAAGAGAAGGGACCCTTGCCTATTCCCTTTGACCAAAAGGAACCGTACGTTCATGTTACAACACTTGGCTCCATGGAAAAATTCTTGGTCGACACTGGTGCAACAAAAAGTTCTATTGCTAGGTCCAAAGTCCCTGGGGCCCCCTTGTCTGGCGCGAATAACATTTCTGTAGGGTTTTCTGGCACCCCAGTATCTAGCCCCATTTTGCAACCACCGGAACTAACGATAGGACCATACACAATTGATTCCCCTTTGGTTTTGACTTCCACATGTGGCGAAAATTTGTTGGGTTTAGATCTATTGAAAAGATTACATGCAACAATATACTGTTCTCCTGATGGGGTTTACATCACCATGGGTCCCCCTACCACACACCCAAAATATTTGGCCTCCCCAGATCCCATTCCCCAGGAACTTCAGATTGTTCCTTCTGCTCTTTGGGCCCAAGGAGACACAGATGTTGGCCTTTTGTCCATACCCCCTTTTTCTGTTACCCTGAAGGAAAATGCTCGCCCTCTCCAACTTCCCCAATACAAAATACCCAAAAAAGGGGAAAGGGCAGTACTCCAGATAATTTCTGAACTTGTTGACAAGGGTGTGGTTGAAGAGACAAAAGGAAATGTGTGCAATAGCCCAATTTTGCCTGTCCTAAAACGCACTGATCCTTCTAAGCCCCCTGTTTATCGTTTTGTCATTGATTTACGCAAGATAAACAGAGTAGGGATCTTTTTGGATTCTCATTGGCAGGACGGAGTTTCCGGTTCTGCGGAGCTCCACAAGGATATACAGAGAGCCCCTCAATTTACAGTCAGGCTCTCAAGGGCCAACTTGATTTCCTGACCCTACCCCAAGGTACTGCACTACTCCATTACGTTGATGATTTGCCTATAGCGGCAGATACCGAAGCATTATGTAAAGAACCTACAATGAAATTGCTCCTGCATCTGGCATCTGTTCAATCACAAAGTTTCCCTCTCCAAACTCCAATATTGTCGACATGAGGTGACCTACTTAGGTTATCTACTGTCGAAGGGGGGACGCCGCCTCACCCCTGAACGAATACAAACAATCAGTAAGATGCCCCCACCAAAAACACAGAAAGAGGCACGTGCCTTTATTGGTATCACCTCCTACTGCCGCCAGTGGATTCCCAATTTTTCTTTGCTCATTAAACCTTTATTGAGCCTCACACGTAAAGATGTTCCCCACCCACTCCCTTGGACAAATGAGTGCCAGCATGCATTTGAAGAGCTGAAAACAGCCTTGTGTTCGGCCCCGGTGCTAAGCACCCCTAATTCTCCGAAACCCTTCACCCTTTTTGTACACAAGCATAATGGTTGCGCATTGTTAATGCTAACACAGTGTTTTGGTGACAGACAACGCCCCTGTGCATATTTTTCTGCAGTTCTAGAGCCCGTATCCCGTGCACTACCCAGTTGCTTGAGAGCAGCAGCTGCAGCTGCCATATCCATTTGCCAATCTGCTGGCCTGGTCCTTGGCACTGCACTTACAGTTATGGTTCCTCACGCAGTTGACACTTTATTAAATAGGACAAAAACCCAACACCTTACTAGTGCACGTTTGTCGGGATATGAATTGACTCTCTTAGGCAGTCATGTCACTATCCGCTGCAGCACTACGCTCAATCCAGCCACATTGCTACCCTTTGTTAATGATGACACTACTTCCGATCCACATGATCGTGTCCTCCGGACGGAGGAAGAAACTAAAGGCCGTGTGGATTTGACTGACACGCCCCTAACTGACCCTAATGGTACCCTGTACTAGGATGGGTCTTGCTTCAAACTTCCTGATGGCAGCACAAATGCTGCTTACGCCATCACCACGTTACAGACAGAAGTAGAGAGTGAGAAAATACCTTACCAATCAACCCAGGCTGCTAAGTTAGTGGCACTAATTAGAGCTTGTGAACTAAGTACAGGGATGGCCGTCAACATCTACACTGAGAGCCGGTACGCCTTTGCCGTGGCCCATAATTTTGGGCAACTATGGGCTGAGAGGGGATACTTTACTTCTCACGGCACTAAGATACAGCATGGTCATCTAGTCAGCAGGCTGTTAGAAGCATTGACTCTTCCTTAAAAAATAGCTGTGATCAAATGTAGCGCCCACAAGAAAGTAACTGATGACACAGGAAGGGATAATGCATTTGCTGACCAGACTGCAAAGGCAACAGCTAAAGATGTCTCTGCCCGTATGTATGTAGCTGGCCCCTCGAACTGGGTACCGGAGAATGGGATGCACGAGGACACTATTGAGAATGTGAAGCAAATACAGGCAGAAGCAACTAAAGAGGAAAAGGCTATCTGGGAAGAGCAAACAGGCCTATTAAATGAGAATGGCTGTTGGACGGATCTGTCTGAACAGCAGCGATGGTTGTTACCCGATGCCTATGTTTTGCCAGTGGTCACTATGGCTCATGGCCCAGCTCACATTAGTGCAAAAGGCATTTGCAAATTGCTAGCTCCGGTATGGCAAAACAAACACATCCGAAAATATTCTGAGAGGTTAGTCAGACATTGCATGATTTGTTTGATGCATAATCCCGGAAAAGGCACACCGACACCTTCTGGGAATTTTGCACCCCCATCTTACCCCTTCCAAGAGCTCCAAATAGATTACATACAGATGGAAAGATGCAATAATCTCTGATATGTCCTGGTAGTTGTGTGTGCCTTTAGTAAGTGGATCGAAGCCTACCCCCTCAAGGACAACACTGCTGTAAGCACTGCCAAAATATTGTTGAAGGAATTTGTTCCCATATTTGGGATGGCCAGAATTATCTGGAGCGGCAACGGAAGCCACTTTACAGGGGAAATAATGAAGAAAGTGTGTATAGGGATGGGGATCAGACAGAAACTCCATGCCGCCAATCACCCCCAGTCAGCAGGTTTGGTTGAGCGCCACAATGGAATACTAAAATTAAAAATGGCAAAGATCCAGGCTGACACAGGACTGTCTTGGCCGGACGCCCTGCCCCTTGCCCTCCTATCAACTAGAGCCACGGCACATTCCCGTACCGGACTGTCTCTGTACGAAATAGTGTTTGGTCGGCCGGCAAAAATTTGGGGAGTACCCCGCCCCAACAAATACTCTGACATTGAATACCCGTTGTTGATTGATTATTTACATGAATTGACCACTAACTTACGCCTCATTCATCGCCAGGTACAAGATATCCTGCCAACCAAACCAGGGGCCCTGGTCACACCATCCAGCCCGGGGACTGGGTTTGCATCCGGAACTTCCAGAGAACGAAGAACTTGGAGCCGAGGTGGAAACCGCCCCAGCAAGTGTTGCTGGCGGCAAGGTCTGCAGTGAAGGTGGCAGGAAGAAAAAAGTGGGTCCACGGACTGCATTGCAAGAAGGTACCTCTACCTCTACCATACGACCAGTGGGTCAAGGAAGGCCTGGGAGACGATGAGTGTGAAAAGGTCCTTCGCTTTTTACCCTTCAGTGACGCCAACATTGCCTGGGCTTCATCAGAACGAGAGGACGACAACATCCTGCAATCTGCCGTTCCTCCGCATCTGAGGTTGCGGGACACTCAACAGCCAGAGCCTTTGTTTCCTGATCAGACAACGCCCAGGTCCACCCGGTACAACTTCCGACCCAGAAAAAAGGACTGAAGAGACAAAGGTCTCTGCCCTCTGCTTGACATGGTCCAACAAACCGCGGCAGGGCTGTGATACACCGGCGCATTTTTATGTTTTCTCCTTTTGACCCTAGCTGTTACAGCAGAACGGAATGTGCCAATAGGGCCGACGGAATCACTGACCAGTGAAGCAACCACCAATCACAGGCAGCAACTAGGGAAGACCAAGTGAAGCAGACGATGAATAAAATGAACACTGAAAGCTTGAAAAACAAAGAAATAAAGAAAGAAGAGTACATGAATACGCGGCCGGTACTCAATCTGCCTAATAATACTAATGACTCACTGGGACTGGCCTGCCTCAGATGGGTAATACACGCTGCCCTTGCAGCACCTAAGCCTCCTGCCTCTACAGAATTGCCTCATCAGCATGTGTCATTACCCACCCATGAGAAAAACAGAAGGACAGGTTTCCTTAACAAACTTTCATTCAAATGCTACACCAGGACCAGCTTGTGGTGAACACAACAAACTGTTGGGTATGTGTGCTGCTGCCCCATACTGCAAGCACTGGGTTGTCCCTGATTACTGCTCCTTTTTCTAGAGCTGGCTCGGCCTACGGCTGGTACACTGTGTTCTTTTATGCATTCTATTCAGGTGACACATCAACACGGTCCCTGTGGAAGATCAGTAGCAGACAAGCCTTCTGCCACATCATGGCTGTGGAGTGGCCAAGCATGGATAAAGATTCAGCAGAAAAGAACGAATATGAGAACAATCATGGGTCCTTCTATCCATTGAACATTTACGATGATGGGGGAAAGAAAAGACTGCCACCTATCAGAGATCTCCCTGTCTACCCACATCCCGGAAAATACTGCATGAAGAGCAGTGGAACAGTATGGGTGGGAGAAAGTGACTATCCCTACACACTCCAGCTTAATGGTTCGACTCTCCCAGCTCTGGTGTCCTCACTGTGTGTGGGAACAAGGCCTAAACCTGGCTGCCCAAGTCCTGGGCAGGCACCTGTTACATTGCTTGGTTGCTCCCCCCCACCTACACAGCCGATGTATAACACCACATCCAGAAGAGAGGTGTGGTTGATACTGAAGACACAGCTGACCAAGAATTTTGTGACTTTACTAAAGGGTTCCTCCCCTTTTGAGGCCCTATGGTCAATAGTCACAATCTCCGACATCTCACCAGGGTGGTAGAGGCCACCATCAACGCAACTGACGGTGCTCTCAGTAACAACACGGCTGAACTTCAAGCAGACCGCCTCATGACTTTGCAGAACAGAATGGCACTTGACATAGTGCTGGCGGATCGTGGAGGGGTCTGCAAATTGATCAAAATGAGTTGCTGCATCTTCATCCCCGATAATGCACCAACAGTCTATCAAGCGATCCAGAAGCTCCACAAGATTGCTTCCGATATCCATCAGAATGAGGGTTGATGGTCCCTGACAGGCTGGTTTTTGAGCATGGTATCTCAGTGGGGATGGAAGATAATGATTTTCATTGCAATCCTTGCTGCCGCATTGTTCTCTTGCTGCCTCTGTGTTCAATGCATGCCCGTGCTGTGTGGGCTCTGTGCCACCTCTTTGGCACACAAACACGTGAATCCACACCATCACAATACCATGATGATGGTCGAGAAGGAGATCCCACTCGACTCCATTTTGTGCTGCCATGCTCCGGCAACTTGGTGAAGAACTGCTTTCCACATCCCCGTTGAAACTTGCACAACCTTCCCTGCTCCTTGTTGTTGAGCCAATTCCGAGAAGCTGCCTGTGTGCCTCACCCCCCCCCAGTTGTGTCAAAGACTCAGCTACATCCCGTCCACCATTGGTAAACTCAGCCAGTCACAACTCCTGTGCCCCTCGACCACGCCATCTGGTCAAGGAAGCACGAGGCTGTGCCCCGTGACCACACCATCCGATCAAGGAAGCACGAGGCTGCACCCTGTGACCACACCATTGAGCAAGGGAGCACGAGGCTGTGGAAACTGTGCTATAAGAGACAGATGTCCCCTGGACACGATTGCACCACAAGACTGACGAAGAACTTGTCAAATGAGGAACTAAGCAAAATGTGGAACTGTATATTGTGTAAATGGGTGTGGCTAGTGCTATAAGTATGCGTGTGCTGCAGATTGTAGCAGCAGTCTCTGTAGAATTATCTTTGTACCATTCTGTGACCCTGTCCTTAGCTCGATCTAATAAATAACTTACTTCCCTCCACGGCTGGGTATCCTGGTCTCTTTGGTAATGTATGACTGGAACAAGGAGAACCCGTAGATTCTAAGGTGTGCCCTGCACCACTGGCTTTGACTCTCCTAGTGGGGGAGAGGTCTCCAAAAAGCCGGTTCTACAGGTGGTGAGTGTCTAGATGCTTTAGTCAGGCTCAGGAGGACAACTTCCTCCTGGGCCTTTACATGTAATTTAGGGGGAGTGGGTTAAGCTGCCCCTTTCCCCAAGCCTATCTGAGGCCTCGGGGACCCCAATTGCCAAAATCCAGTTCTGTTGTTGAGTCCCAGAAAGCCCATCCAGGAAACATTGCGCCCATTGCCCACAAAAAAATGTTCTTCCACCAGGCAGGAGCAGAGGAAAAAGTCTGCTCCTGCCAGTCTGGAGTAAAGCTAGATCTCCCTGCACTCAGGATGGGTGCATATAGAGGGGTGGCAGGCTCACCAGCCCTGGGGCTCCCCCTGCGGTCCCAAATGCTGTGTGTTTTGGATGCACAAGTGTGGGCATTCAGGTACTGACCTTGGGCCCCAGGGGATATGTTATGTTATGTTAAGGAAAGCTTATATGGCGCCTATCACCACCGGTCTCTAAGCGCTTAAACAGAAGAACATAACACACTAGTGCCCATAAAACCCTCAGCTGTTCTACCGCCTAGACTGTCATAAAGGCCTTTCTGAAAAGATGGGTTTTTAGTTTCTTTCTGAAGGGTAGAAGCTGTGATTCCTCCTTCAAGGCGTACGGGAGCTCATTCCACAGTTGTGGGAGAAGTACAGACAGGGCCCTGCCTCCTTTGGTTTTTAATTTGAACCGAGGTTGAAACAGGTTGGAGGTTGTTCCAGAGCGCAAGGGTCTCCCAGGAATGTACCTCTTCAAACGTTGTTTAATGTACTCTGGGGCTTTCCCAAAAAGTGCCTTATGGGCCACATAGAGACATTTGAACTGGACTCGAAATTTCACTGGAAGCCAGTGCAGCTTCTGAAGCAGGGGGGTTGCATGCAAGTTTCTAGGCAAAGAATGGATCAGCCTAGCTGCATCATTCTGTATTACCTCCAGCTTCCTCAGCAGCTTCTGTGGCAGGCCAAGATACAAGGCATTGCCATCGTCGATTCTTGAAATAACTGTGGCAGATACGATCGATTGCAGGGTGGAGGCAGACAGGATAGGGACTAATTTTCGTAGTTGCCTCAACACACCGATGCAGGATCCGACGACAGCAGAAACTTGGGGAGCCATTGAGAGATCTGCGTCGATCCTTAGCCCTAGGCTTTTTACTACGGAACCAGGAGACGGGGTGGTTCCTAATTCTGGAGGCCAGTACAGATCACTCCAGGGGTCCTCTTTGTTACTGATCACCAGCACCTCCGTTTTGTCAGCGTTCACTTTCAACAGATTGTTAGTCATCCAGTTGACCGTGAAGCTGAGCATGTTCCTTACGGATTCCTGGGCCTCTTTGGTGTCATCCAGCCGAACTAGTAGCTGGGTATCATCTGCGTAATTGAAAGTTTCGCAATTCATACGCATCATCTCCTCCACCAGTGGTTGTAGGTAAATGTTAAAAAGCAGGGGGGATAAAGCCGACCCCTGGGGCACCCCCCAAGTCACTTCACTGATCTCAGACAGTTGGTCTCCTAGCTGCACTCTCTGGGTTCGACCTGACAGGAAGGATTCTAGCCACTTTAGCACCTGGCCTGAGATCCCCAGTTTCGCGATACGGTCCAGCAAGATGGTGTGGCTGACCGTATCAAAGGCTGCCGATAAGTCTAAGAGAATCAGGGCGCATGGTTGTTTATTATCTGCCCTGACTCTCAGCTCATCGGCGACTGAGGCCATGACTAGTTCTGTGCTATGTTGGGGCCGGAATCCAGCCTGCCTGGTATGGAGGAGATGGTGTTCCTCCAGATGGCCGGCTAGAGTGCTGAGGACGTGCTTTTCTAAGATCTTGCTTAAAAAAGGTAACTGCGAAATGGGCCTATAGTTTTTCAAGGCTTTCGTGTCCGTTCCGGCTTTCTTTAAAAGTGGGGAGACCGTCACCCTGGCTTCTTTCATCTGAGTTGGCAGATAACCTGTCTTCAGTGAGTTATTCAGTAGACTCAGCACCTGAGGCTTGATGCCTGGCAGGGCCATTTTAAAATTTTTTGGCGGACATGGATCTATATTTGAGCCTGACTTGATCTGTCCAACTAATTCTACTAGGCCCTTGTCGTCGATGGGAGGGAAGCTATTCAAAGTCATGGAAGGTGCCTGAGCACTCAGACTAGGCGACGTGGTGATGGCTGGTCGTGCATTAATGTCAGTGATAATATCCTGTACCTTCCGAAGAAAGAAAGTTTGGAACGAATCACAGTCTGGTGGATCGCACGCAGAAATTTTCCCTTCTCGTTGTGTGAGTTCCCTTAGTACCGTAAAGGTCTCTCGCTGTATGTTTATTGCTTCCCTAATTCTTCCCTCATAGAAGACCGTCTTTCTTTCCAGGATGTCAGCCTTATATTTTGAGAGCAAGGTTTTAAAAATGTCAGCCTCTGTTTGACAGTAGTGGAGTCTCCACCTTCTCTCTGCCTTACGAAGGGCTTGCTTCTTCTGTTTCAAGGAGGCGTCAAACCATGGCGCTCCTTTCCCTATATTAGGGCTCCCCTTAAAATGAATGTTAACCATGAGGGTACCCAGGGCTAATATTGTCTCTGGGAGGGGGTCACATGTCCCTTTTCCAAATTAATGAGTGTTGGCCCTGGGAGATGAGGTCTGCAGGACCAGCAATGGCTCAGGATGGGGGTCAAATTCCCCCATAGCCAATGATAAAAAAAGTCAAAATAGGATTATTCAATAAGCAGCAATAGTCGCTAATTTATTATTCACTGCTCCTATCAAGGAGTACCAGATAATGCCTTAGGGTAGTTTCACGAAACATATTTTCTTCGGGTTGAGCCCCTACAAGAGTTGAAGACACCACCAAACATTTTTTTTTAATAGGGAGTTGACAGCCAGTGGTGTCGTTAGCCAGAGCCCTAAAGTAGCTACAACACATATTATATCTGTCATTACATGTTCTATGATATCATTGATAATATCACTGTAAGATCTGAAATGACATCATTGATGACAACACTGAGCATGGTGGGAGCGCGATTCAAAATTACTTTAGGGCATGAGTTATAGATACTCGAGATAACTAAACCTGGTGAAATTTAGTGGTTTCGTTAATTTAAAACAGTAAGTTTTAACTGACATATCCAACTAACTATAATGTGTCTTTAACCGTTGATTTATTCAGTAAATATGAATATATTTACTGAATAAATGGTAAACCAGAAACAGTGGAAAAATAAAAAATTGACATGAAAAGAAGATTAAAGAAGGAAGATAATGTGATCCGGAAACGCAAAGCGTTCAAATTCCATTGTGACAGATGTGATTATGAGTGCGGCAGAATATTTACTTTCGCGCGCAAATTTGAAAACATGAAATCATGTAAAATAGGATTAAAAGCTGCAAACAAATCAGACATGGCTATGTCAGGGATGCAAGTTTAACTAACATCAGCCTCAGATGCAAGTTCAGCCTCTGCAAGTGAACATGAACAAGACAGCCAAAGAACAAACAGGAAGGGGGCAGCCAGAAGATTCTCACTTACAGAGGAAGTGGATTTTTTATGTCAGGAGCGCCTGCAGACATTACGGCTCCGGAAAACACAGACCAAACCCGCGTCAACTCAAGCAGTAAACGCAGGGACAGACGGAAAGCCAGCAGGCGCAGAAAACGACAGCAATCAGAGATATCCAAAACGTCAACCGATAAGATTCTGGCGCAAATAAATCCAGAGGCCATTAAATTACCACCAAAGACAGTGATAAATTTAACACAGGTAGTTCTTAACAATGCGGAAGAGCAGTTCTTAGCTCTAGGACTATCTTTTTGTCCTGAAAGTTCTTTTAATTATGCAGAAACCAGGGTGGATATTTACAAAGGTGTGCGGAAACTGAAACTCCAGAAGTTTTTCAAACAAAACAACATGACAGAGAACACAAAGAAATCTTGCAGCAAGGATAATATTGCATCACAACTCAATGAGGAATGCGCAGGAGTATCTAATACAAGTGAGCAATAATTGTCAAATGTACTTGAATCACTTTTGAAGGACGGGGATGTTTCCTTTACTGTTCAAGGTACACCACCGTCACCGACTTCAGTAAAACCTTTGATTCAGACTCCGTTCAAACCTCCATCCACCTTTTATCCAATCATGTTGAAAGACACAATAGACAGCTTCCAAGAACAAGTGGTGCAAGATCTAAAAAATTTAAATAGAAAAATCCAAAGCACCATTGCTGACAATAACAAGAAAAGGAAAGATACCAAGGACCTCCAATATCATCAGTTAATGACTAAACTTAGTAAGAATCATGATATAGTCATAAGGCGTGCGGATAAAGGCGGCAACGTGGTTTTATGGAAGCGTGAAAACTATGTCCGCGAAGCAATGACTCAGCTAAATGACATTGATTGTTACAGTCAGAGTTGCAAACAAAATCTGATGGCAACTCATGGGATCTATAATCTGAAATTATCGGCCTGGAGAAGAACAGGATTGTTATCCATGGATGAGTACAAATATTTGAAAAACAATAGTGCTGTGACCCCTATTCTGTACTTCATCCCAAAGAGCCATAAGGATGCGATCAACCCCCGAGGTAGTCCGATAATTTCAGCTAGAAACAGCATTTTTGAACGCACTTCGATGTATATTGACTTTTTTCTTCAGCCCCATGTTCAATCTTTAAAGTCATATATTCGTGATACAGGTGATTTTATACAAAAAATGTTCAATTTTAATTAATGTGAGGATTTCTTGTTGATTACTTTGGATGTTACATCCCTATATACATCAACTAAGCACAGGGATGGCCTTAGAGCCGTAGGATATTACCTGGCACGCAGGGGCCCTAAACACAGTGAGAATATTAACATGCTGCTAAGTATGATAGAGAGCTGTTTAACTAACAACATTTTTATGTTCCAGAATAATTACTACCAACAGGCAAGAGGTGTTGCCATGGGAGCCAGCTTCTACTCAAAGTTATACATGTTTGCATATGGGCTGGTGGGAGGAGCTGGTTCTCATGGTGAAACACCAGGACACAGTGGTCCAACATGTAAGGGCCTGGTGGAGGTTCATTGATGATCTATTTTTAGTCTGGCAAGGCACAAAAGATGAGGCAGAGAGATTTATTGAAAATATCAATGCAAATGATCTCAATTTAAATTTCAGTGCCTGCATCAGTGAGAAGGAAGTTAATTTTCTGGACATGGAAATATTCATGAGCGGGGCAAATTAGAGACCCGAGTGCATCGAAAGCCGACTACAGGGAATTCTGTTCTGCATGCTAGCAGTGCCCATCCTGGGCACCTAATGCAAAGTATCCCCTATGGAGAGTTATTATGATTAAAACGTATTTGCAACAGTGAACAGACTTTACAAGTAGCCCAGGAACAGTGCTTAAAGAGATTTCAACAGAGATGCTACAGTAAGAAGTGTCTAGACAAGGCCCTCTCTAAAAATAACTTAGTTACTAGAAATGAATTAGTTTCATCAAAACCGCGGGATGTATCCAAGAATAAATCTGCAGATAATTTTAGATTCATCCTAAGATTCAATAAACAAGAAGGTGCGGTCCGAAAGATCATTAAGAAGAATTGGCACCTGGTCAAGCAGGATCCCATCATAGGCAAGACAGTTCCCCAACACCCGGCAATAACATACCGCCGCGGGAAATCTGTGAAGGACACTCTAGTCAAAAATGACCCTGGTGGACCACCAATCAAAAATACATGGCTGTCACAACGCACAGGCTTCATTAAATGTAAGACCTGCAGGGCATGCCAGCACGGGGTATCAATGACTAAATATAAAAACACCCTTTAGTGAAAGGGAGATAGTTATTGATAAGGCATTAAATTGCAAAACAGACCATGTAATTTATATACTAGAGTATCCCTGCAATCTAAAATATGTTGGGAGCACTGTATTACAAGGCCATAAAAGAGTGTTACAGTATATACGAGCAATTAAAAACAATGACTCCTCATACCCGGTGGCGCGCCACTTTAATGAAATACATAAGGGAGATCCAAAGAAGCTGCGATATTATCTAGTAGATTCAGTCTCTATTTCCAAAAGGGGTGGGGATCGAACAAAGGCCCTTCGGAAGTTGGAGATGTAGTACATTCTTAATTTAGATACTAGTACCCGGGAGGCTTAAATGCCACTAAGGAATTATGGTCTAGTCTTGAAACATAAATAAATATATTTAAGATGGGAGAGAATATATTTTACATTGAAACCAAATCATGAATTGGTTGGTCAAACAGAACAGTAACGGTGACATAAGTATAGATGATGAATTTCATACAGTTAAAATTCTGGTACATATAGATGTATATTTATTCTGATATTTATGTATTTATTATTTAACAAATTTGTGACAGATAGTTATACATACATCAATCAACTATTTATATATTTATATATTTATATATTTATATATGTATATATTTATTTATATATTTATTTATACATTTATTGGTGTACAATTTACATATGTCAGATAGTTTACATTGTTCTAGACCACAGTTCTGGTTTCACCCGAGCAAAATACATTGATATCCTCCAGAGCTTTATGAAATGAACAAAATGAACAAAATGAACTTTTTTATTTGTATATAGAAACTTGACGTATGTTGTTCAAAATAGGTAAACCAATGAAATTACAGGTTTCTTTTCTCTCTCTTTTCTTTCTTTCTTTCTCCCCTTAGATCATTAAAAACAGTATTTAAACTTGAACATCAACATAGCGGCTGCTCCCTGTTTCATTAATTTTGAATTTTACATTTCTATTTCACACGAGGGTTCACACAGTTGTTTTTTTTGTTATAGATCACATATGAGTTTTTCGGGGAAAAAGAGTTTTTGTACATTAGATTGTATTTTCCAAGAAATGCCTAATACAATAGGGGCAGATAAGGAATTGACCCCGATTTGAATTAACTGTTTGTATAGAAAAGAGGAGGAATGTTTGCTATTAAGAAGAATTAAAAATTTTATTTAGCAAATATGAGTGAATATAACATATATATGTGGAATTTTAATGTACACATACAGTATAGCAGTCTAAATTGTGAGTTTTAAAGCATGTATGCATCAATTTTGATTTTAACAATCAATGTTCATGGAAAAAATTGTGTACAAAATAACAATCTTGGTATCATAGTTACATTTTTGCACTAGCACTTTAAAGGGTTTTCAGTCACATGACATAAGCAGAAAAAAGGTTAAAAAACTAAAGTATTTAAACAATTGCTGAACCATGAGCACTTCATGTGATCAAGTCCCTTGCGAGGGACGAAACGCATCATGGCTGCCTCTGCATTGCGAAGAGAATACCAATAAATCTTTGCAGCTAATTGAGCCCTGGTGGTCCGTGTTCTTTCTTTCGCAAAAGGAGTGAAGTGTAGGGAGAGTGTCCTGGTATATATATGTATATATATATGTGTGTGTATATATATATGTACATATATATATATGTGTATATATATCTCGCTCAAGGTTTCCACCTCCACTTCGATAGAAACCACGCGCTCCGGGGATGATTCTCCAAATTAAACTTTATTCAGTTTGCAACAGACGCGTTTCGGCGCTCCGCCTTCCTCAATGTTACAAACATTGTGAGGGGACGCCATGCTTTATTGCTCACATCCACGTGACTTTCATAATGAAAACAAACAAGGGACTCAATTCTACCACCATATTGGTTGTGTGCTCATATCGTGGTTACATTTAAGTCACTCATCCCGTTTGAACACATTAACTATATTTTGTTAAATGCGTTACGATCCGAATTGTTGTCCTTCGCTTTGCAATAATATTAGTTTCATTATTTGGAGCGTTCACAAAGTGCATAATGTTGCCGTGTATCAGCTGTAATTAATGATAAATTACTACCAAGGTTTGGCGCTGCTAAGGTCAGTGTATCAGAAGCCATCTTCTGATGTTTCACGATCAATTGATTGTTTGCTCAGCACATGCCTATGTTCTGTGTATCGGTTTGTTTCTGCTGAGTGTTGCCACTGACAGTCACAGCGCCATTTTGGTAGTTTTTACCTCAATTTCTTTTGCTCTCTGATAGAATTATACCTTAGCATATTCAATGCGCGCAAAGAACAAAATTATACAGCCGTGTATCGGCCCCACCAGATTCACGTGACAATGTACACTCCGTCTGAGAGTGCTTCCGCCTACTAGCAGGAGGAGAGAGCGCAAATGTGTATATATTTATATATATTCAATGAAAAAACCATAGGTTATAGTCCATATATAGTTAGGAATTAGCATTTACAAAACCTTATTTTACTCGCATAAAACCATTGAAATTCCATATATAGTTAGATGCGCTAACTATATATCGCGCACCCGCAATCCACTGCTGATGATGTCACATATTACATCATTCATGACATGGTCAGTGACATCACTGATGACATCACTGATGACATCTCAAATGACATCACTGATGACATCTCAAATGACATCACTGATGACATCACTTATGACATCTCATTTGACATAAGTGATCACATCACTGATGATATCATTTATGTGATAATACAATGAACCTCTTCAGACTCTAATATAACCTTAGATACAATCAGTGTAAACAGACACTCACAGACTGTCACTCATCCATGGAGTTACTCACACACCTAGTCAGTCTTGCAAAGAATCAATCACACCTCCGTTTCCTCAACTATACAGTTATACACACCTTACTTATTCAAACATATACTAACACATATTTACTCTCTTATACAATCCCTGATACAAGTTCACAATGATCAATACAGCCACTCACACATTCACTGGCTCTTATGCACAGTTATTTATATATGTCAACTCTCACATGTACTGTGTTTTAAATATGTACTTACTTTGACATGTAGCACTGAGATATCCATTCACTCACCAATACACTCATGCACACAGTCAACCGCCCATACAGCTGTTTCCACATGCACTTTTGAACCCATACATCTAGTGGATCAACTGCTCACACATCTATGCACAGAGTCATACACCTCCCAGCCACCCACACACACACTCAGTCTCCCATACAAATACTTGAGCAACCAATCAATAATCCATATAGTTACTCATATAGCTACTGATCAACACATGCAGCAGTTTACAGAACAACAGACATAATGATGCACTAATTAAGACAGTTTAGTCACTAACCCGTGCACTCAGTGAGACACATTTAATCACTCACTCATACAGTCAGTCATGCACCTACTAAATCCTTCATCCAGACACTTATACATCCACTCATTCTTCAATATGTAAGACATGTTTTAACTTTACAGAAACATACAGTCACTGGATGTTGTCATCAGTGATGTCATCAGTGATGTCACTGACCATGTCATGAATGATGTAATATGTGACATCATCAGCAGTGGATTGCGGGTGCGCGATATATAGTTAGCGCATCTAACTATATATGGAATTTCAATGGTTTTATGCGAGTAAAATAAGGTTTTGTAAATGCTAATTCCTAACTATATATGGACTATAACCTTTGTTTTTTTCATTGAATTTCAATGGTTTTTTGAAAGCTAATATTTCTATCTGTAAAATGTATTCTTCTTTAAATCATAAAATATATTGTACATGTTTTTTATACATTTAAAAAAAAAAAAAAATTGTTCCGCTCCTAGTCCGCGAATTGGTCAGCTTCCCGTTAGCTGAATTCAAAGCCGCGACTTGGTGCGCGAGCCGGTAATCGTTCCTTAAGCGTAACTGTTACGTTATCATGACGTTTTGCGTTGTCGCGTAATACGTTATCCGACGCGCCAAGTTAGCGGACTCGAACGCGGATTGGATAGCAGCGCAAAGCGCGAAACGTAAAGACAGCAGGTCATGTGACTCGATAATAACACTTTTCATTAGTTCATTTCACTTTTGGTTTCCTAATGATGTAATACTAGGTCATGTGATCTAAAATTAACACTTTTCATTGGTTTAGAACTTTGGCTTTTCCCAAATGATGAAAACCCCTCCTTCTTTCCTCACTCTGACTTTCATCTTGGTGAGAGAAAGACCTTTGTACAATCCAGAGAAATGGCTTCTGTTGTTGCTTCTGGTAGTGTTCCCCCACCACCACCTCCACCTCCTCATGGAAAGAAAGGACCACCAACTCAACCAATCTTTCAAGAAGAGGAAGAGCAGGAAGAGGAGGAAGAGCCTGAATATTTGCCTGAGGAGCCCAGGAGGTTCAACAGGAAGGAAAATTTCATTTGGCAATTTTTTTAATTTCCACCAGGGCAAAAGAAAGTGAACGCCAGGTATGTCTTTTGCCGAATCTGTGATGATCGTCTTTCTAGAGGCACGGACAAAAAATATAGTTATGGGAATTTCACTATGCACAGACACATGAGCAGGTGGCACCCAAATAACTATAGTGCAGCTCAGCTTCGAGACGAACAACAGAATTCACCAGCAATAGCCAGAAGATCGATTGTGCCAGAAGTTACGGGACCTGAAGCAAGGGAGCTGATCCCAAATATTCAAATGGACATGGGGGAAGTGAAACAAGTTTGTGTGAGGTGCAATCAAATATTATGCTACCGCGAAAGTAGCATAACTCTTATAATTAGAGCCATCCAAAATCATGTATGTCCAAAACGCCCCCAAAAATAAATTCTTCTTTTTTTTGTTGCTCCTGTTGAGCCCTCTTCGATTAATCATTTTTGTTTCCCCCCTCCCCCCCCAAAAAAAAAAAATGTTCAGAAAAAAACAAAAAAATATAAACAATGTTCAGAAAACTAATAAAAAAAATTTAAAACAACAAAAAGAAAAAAAAAGTTCTTTTCAGAACTACCTCCCCATTATTAAAAAAAATTGGTAGAATTCTTTGAACTCTGCCAAGCTCTATTTCTATTAGTTCGCTCCCAGTTCGCACTCCGGTACGCGAACTTTGAGCGCACCAAAAACATTTTTTTTTTAAAAAGGAACAGTAAGTATAAGGAAAGAAAACAGACAGCTATGTTACAAAAAAGACAGCTATAGGGAGTAAAGAAAAGATACTGTGACCCGCAATTCACTTCTGATCATGTCATATATTACATTATTTTTGACATAGTCAGTGACATCATCAGCAGTGGATTGCGAGTAACAGTTTTTTTTGTTTACGTCCTATAGCTGTCTTTTTTGTAACATAACTGTCTGTTTCCTATCCTTAAACTTACTGTTCCTTTTTTTAACGAGATAACAGATATGCCCACTTATTACATCATTCATAACATAGTCAATGACATCATTTGCAGTGGAATGCAGGTAAAAAAAGTAGAAAACATTTACCTTATAATTCTTGTTAATTTTTAAAGAAAATTTTTCATACATTCAATCGGTAAAAGAGAGAACAAACATTTCCAAAAATATTAAAACATGTATTTAAAAATTAGAAAAAAGAAGGGAAAAGGTTCAAGAAGAAACACTTTTTAAACAACTTTGACACTTATAGAAACCTCTACTTCTCTACGACCCCTACACAATCCTAAATATATTTATTTTCAACAAACAGTATCTTCATGCTGATGAAATGAGGCCTATTTTGAAATATGATGCTTCTTTTGCATTGCTTATGTCTCACAATAGTGATGCCAAAACAGCGCAAAAGAGATGTAAAACCATCATAAAATTGGGTCTAACATTTAAAATGATTGTTTTAGGATGCAAATAAGATGTGTGCTTTCAAGAGCTTTCTTTGAGGTGAGGCCTCTTTTCTTTTTTTAAAAAAAAACAGTACCCAGAAGTACAGCACTGTAAGCATTAAAATTGATACTTACAGAAGACTCAGCTTACCCATATGTACCTCACATTTCTAAATGTATATCATAAGTACAAAAAGCATAACATTAATTATACATGTTAAATGGTTTATTTTTGCTGTTCTCAGAATGTATCAAATTTCACTTAAATCAGTGACTTGAAGGTATTCATCATGTAACAGCGGGGAAAAAAAAACACAATCAAAATGACTGTGTTTAAAAAACCCATACAACCTAAGAAATCTGATTTCAAAACTCCTTAAAATTAACTTACTTTCAATGACGTCGAAGGATCTCCTATAAACAGCATCCACTCTGTTGTGCTATAAATATTTTCAGCCCGCCACTTTCTGAAAGAAAACCTCCATCGATATGTAAAATATGTTACATAGAA
The DNA here is from genome assembly GCF_964263255.1 of Lissotriton vulgaris. Taxonomy (NCBI): domain Eukaryota; kingdom Metazoa; phylum Chordata; class Amphibia; order Caudata; family Salamandridae; genus Lissotriton; species Lissotriton vulgaris. Next base: position 37,786 of record NW_028250337.1, on the reverse strand, counting down.
AAAAAAACTTCTCTCATTCTATCACATGTTTCCACTAGGCCAAATCATGTTGCCGCGATTCGCAAGTCTTGTAATTCTTCCAATCAAATCCCGACATTTTCTATTTTCGCAACTTTCAAAAATAAAATATTTGAGATTATTTTCACAATCCTGGACTACTAATATCTTACTCTTCTTTGTCACTCATGTTCTCCTTTTCCTATGACACTGATACTGCTTACTATGAAGCAGACTTACTTGCATCAGGTTTATATAGTTGGATTTTTAATCTAGACAGCATTGCAGACTTACATTCCCTCTACTTAAAATTTTGGTTTTAAAAACACCAGGTAAGAATTTTTAAGGTCAAACGGCAATTTTTTTTTGAAAGTTACAACGGAATCATTACAGAATGACCAGCCGTTTCCAGACTTTAAGTAAGCTGTATAATGTCCTGATGTTGTTGATGGACCATCGTGATAGATAATTGCTACAGTTACAAAAGTCCTCCCTGATATTGACAGCTGAGAAGCCACAAAATTTTTTATTAAAGTTGACAATTTTGATCCATCAGGCCTACATCGTTGGATCATTAAAATGACATACTGGCTATATCTACGTATAAATAATGTTGACATCATATCACATTTACATTGGCTACACTCCATGTTGTGATCCGCTGCATTTACTAGCTTATTAAAGGACACTGATTTACTGTCTGGCAAAGTTAAATATATAAATCTTTCTGAGTCTACACTAGTAGTACTTGATACCATACAGTTCTCGCAGTCATGCTGCCATTGATAAGAAAGCCCAAACAGGTGATCTACATCTACACCCTCATCTTCCAATACATCAAGCATATACATTAAAAACTCCTGACAATCTTGCTGATTATTTTCAGAGAAGTCTGTTTGACCTGAACATTCATCTAACAGATAACGAACTTCAGACACACTTTCTACTTTTGTTCGATCAGTGCTACATTTCTCTAACACAGAATTCAACAAGCAGCATAAACTTTGTTCCGAATTGAACACAATCTGTTCTTTTAAACTCTCTAGTGAAAAGAGAACATTAACCACTACATTTGCATAGCAGTTGACACCAGAACTGTTTTCAAATTGAAAACCGACAACATCTTCAACAGAATCCACTTTCTTTCTGCTAACAACTTTCGGTTCATTGACTTTTAGTCTTTTTGCAACAACCTCCCTACTATTACTGATATTTCTACGTTTCTGGCCTACCACACGTTTCTCAAACAAAGGATATTGAGGCAAATGTGGCGCATACTCTCTTCTTAACCTATTGTATTCCTTAACACAATCTAGATCCGCACAAATGTTTGTGACATCACAGTCAATCAAGTACAATCCCGATAAAGTTCTAACTCGTGACAATGCCACATATGCCATACCCTCCTTGAACACAGAACTGCCAATATTCACCAATGCACAGTCTACACTTAAACCTTGCGATTTATGGATTGTCACCGCATATGCCAAGCAAACAGGAAACTGTTTACGGCGAACATATAAGTCTTTAACAAGCAAAAACCTAGCAGAACAACGACCAATTTGCTGTACTTCCTCAATGCCATCAAATTTAATTCTTAAAAATTCTATTCCATCTCTATTTTTGTATTTCTCAAAATCAACAACATTACCCATTGATCCATTTACCAGACCTCTTTCTACATGTAAATTCCTTCTCAAAATGATTCGGCAATTTAAACACACATTCAAAGTCTTTTCAAAACCCGCTGTTTTAGATATAGTCTTCTCTAATGAATCCAATTTTGATTTCAAATTGTCTGACAAAATAATTGTTGATGCCATATGCTCTAATTTGTCGATAGCTTCAAGTTTCACAATCTCTTGCTTTTCTAAATTCAACATTTTGTTGTTGAAGATGGCACATTCTGCAAGAGTTGGCATGAGACATATCCCGGATTTCTTTTCAGTAATTTTCTGAAAAATATTCTCAGGCACAATCTCTTGTTTGGGATATAAATTTGACAGTAATCGTGCATTTAAAGCTTCTCTCCCATGCTCGGTCACTTTTCCAATTCTAATATCTTGTAGAATATTCTTGTAATCTTCATCCTTTGCCTGACGCATATTTTCATGCAGTTCTGCATAATTGAAGTTTAACCATATATTGACGTTGCCAATGCTCCCTAGGCACTTCCTGGTATCTTCATGTGTGAGTATTTTGAACACAGGTTGACCATTTACTGGTGTCAGCTGCAGAAGATCTCCGAAAACAATGATGTGTTTGCCACCAAATAACACATCATATTCAGTTTTAAGTACTTCTTGCATTCTCAAATGCACAAAGGCAAGCATGACATTGGAAACCATGCTTACTTCGTCAATGATAAGTAGTTTCATTTTCCTCAAGACTCTTGAAACTTCACAGCAAGCATCTCCAGATAACTTGTTGTATTGTAATTTGTTGTCATGCTCCACCGGCAGCATCAGTAGACGATGCAAAGTAATACCTTTAATGTTATGTGCTGCCAGTCCAGTAGGAGCGGTGACAACACAAGACAGCGATGACTCAGTCCTTTCCTGCAAATAACAAGAAATTGCTTTAATGAGGAAACTCTTTCCAGTTCCCGCTTCTCCACTCACGTACAGTCGGACAGGCTTCAACGACGTACATGAGCACTCTTTCCTCTCATGACTTAATCCGTGCTCAATTTCCTTGGTAACTTCATCATATATTTTCCTCTGCTCAACGTTGAGTTGTTTTTCCAAGTCTTCTAAGTTAACTGAATCCTCCTGAGCATGTGCCATGGCTCTTTCCACTTCATTCATAGCAGTGGCAGCTTCATTTTCGATAATAGGTCCTCCAAGTGGATCTTGACTCAATGAAACAGAACTCTGACTGTCCTGAGAACTGTCTCTGGCAATCTCGGCTGCAATCGTTGCTTCCTGCTCAATTTCCAAAGTTAGCATTTCTTGATATTTAGGAAAAGCAGGACATTCTATGGACTCCTTGGCTGCATTAAAAGAGTCTTCGTAACAGAGGAAATCTCCAAGCAGTTCCTCTTCTGCACGCCAAGGCTTGAAAAGTTGCAAAAGTGCTAAATAGAAAAACTCCTTTTTTTCTGGAGATTCACCACTCAATTTTTGATGGTTTACTAATTGGCATTTTCTTTGCTTGACCAGGCATCCCTCACTTCCAATTACAGCATACACTCCTTTCTCAATATCTTCTTTGATGTTCCTCTTGAATATATAATTTTGGAGAACCTCATATAGACAAACATTCTCAAGGTGACTGCTTCGATTTGGATAATATGTATCCAACATGTTGGTCTTCAAAATGTCGGTACTGTTTGGCTCCTTTTCCGCCAAATACTCAATTTCCCGGACAGGTTTTAGAACTCGATTTCGCGTTGCAGCAAGACCAAGACTCGCCCAAACGATACTCCTAGATTTGGCATAGAGACTTGCTGAAGACAATCGATCTGAACATTCGTAAGCTCCGATTTCTCGATGCGACAACATCTTCAGACTGAAACTGTACAACTTCTTGCTGAGGCTCTTTTCATGGGATATGTCCTCCCACATATCCTTCAATTCTGTCTTTTCTTTTTTGGTGATGTAAGATGTCACATACCGAGCCACAGCCATGCAGTTGTCACCCACAAACTGTATATCCATGTTAGCATTCCACATGGACAAAATCACTGGGTTGTAGTCATTGATGTACTTGGACTCTTCGTTCCTTTTCAAATTGTATGTATTTTTGGGTGATTTCCTCGTCACATTATGTCGTAGTGAAGACATCAAACTGTTCACTTTTCCTTTAGAAATCACCGGCCGTGGAAAGTTGAAACGACATTTGGTGTAGAACTTGTCCTTGTTTCTGAATTTACGACGACAGTACTTTCCACAACGATGGCTTTGGAAACATAGAACTTGTTCTCTTAGGCTTTTCTTCTCCGTTGCATTTGGAACAGCACACGTAGAATACTGTTCTATGAAATTCATCACTAAGTGATCGGGATCTGTTCCAAATTTAGGTGCATCCTTGATCCACAACAACATATGTATATGAGGAGCACCTCTTGCTTGGTACTCCTTTCTCCAGAAGAAATCCAACACCTCTCCAAGAGGTGGATTCTTCTTATTTGTGATGAAAGACATCATAGCTTCAAATTTATGATTGAAGTACCTGCATACATTCACAGGATCCAAAGAACACAGTTCTCCAGGTGTCTTGAATTCAATGTTTTCAATATTTCCATTTGCTTCTCGTAGAAATTCAAGTAAGTCTTCCCAGCCATACTCGGCACAGCTCAGAGTGAGGAACCATGTCGGAGTTCCTAAGTTCCTCAGCATACATTTTAAATCACCATGACGACGATACCAATACTCATTAGTACCACGCTGACACGCCATGAGATTAATTAAGTGAGAATCCAAAATACTATCTTGGACATTAACTTTATGCATAAAGTCTCTTGCCGAGATATTTCGCATCTGTATACCACTTTTTAAGATGTGGTTCACTGCATATGACAGTCCAGACAGATCGCTTTCAAACAGGAGATGAAACAAATAGGGAATGCATTGACGAAACCTAGGATCTTCTCCATACAATCGTAAAGTCCGGTATTCAGACGCAGGAATTTGATGAGATCGCTCATCATATCTTCCTCCTCGACCTGTGGGAAATAGCTGTGGGAAACACCGAGCTTCCAAACTTTCCTCCCAAACACTAATGGGACTCCCTTTGGCTTGTTTCATTTGAAACAACTCAATAGCATTCCCCATGACTTCCTTGGAATGCAAAGGATGAACACTATAATGTTCATATATTTCTTCACTTTTAGAGGCCTCTACTTTCTCAATTTGCCCAGCACACAAATCGCTATCCTCTTCATCACTTACTTCCTCTTCTGCAACATACACATTCTTATAATGCTTATTATTTTTCTTCAAATACACTGTTGCCTTTTTGACTTTCCTAACATCCACTAAATCTTGCCATATTTTCTTATTCTTTGTCGGAACCCCATTAACCAAGATAACCAGAGGTTCCTCTTCCACTTCTTCTACTCCAATTGTGTTAATGTTTTTATTCAAATCTAAAGGCAAATAAACAACTCTTCCCTTTAATCCTCTCTGTAAATCTGCTGGAGGCAACTTCCCTGTCTTTGGCTCCATTCTTACAATAGCCTGAAAGGGATGAATACTTTGAATCAAAATAGATTCATAAGTATTTAAATCCTTCAATTCAGAAGGAATCCCAACCAATTCAAGATTATTATGAACTGCCCTAGCAGGCATCTGGTTTTGGTTTAATTTATTACAACAATAAGTACACACACGTTGATCCGATCCCAAATCAAAATAATTTTCTACCATCAAGTATGTGGCAAAATCCTTCCATTCACTATTATTTTCCCTTTCACTTTTTGCATATAAATCCACTACCTTAGTCTGATTCTTATAATAAGTGCGTCGACAACAAACACAAGTGAAATTAGGCCTCTCACTTGATTTCATCTGAAACGTGGCAATTTCCTTCTGAAAATTATCTGTACTGTAAACCTGTACATTATCTTCCACATTACTCTCTACTTCAGGGTCAATTTGAACATTCTCATCTTTACTACTAAAGTAACAAAACTCAATTTCTTCACAAATATTCTTCACATCTATTTCAGAACCATGCAAAAGAGCAGCACATAATTGTTTAAGCATAATTGCTGGACTCTTTGCATAATACAACATTCTCACTAATTTTCTCACTTTATTATGATGCACTGCTAGCATCCTGAAATGATGAAAAACACTCTGGCATACTCTCCTGGAAAGACAAGCCAGTGAATGACCACGCAAACCTGTTATTTGTCTCACTCTGCAAGGATCTAAATCTTGCAACAACTTCATTTTCTGCTTCAAACTTTTCTTATTAAATGTCCGTATAAAATCACAAAGCAAATTGATGGAAACCTGTCGCACACTGCAAATAAAACTACACTTCCAAATGTACACAGGAGCCTTAGGACGTCTTCCTAAAACCTCATCACTTAGCGCCTCTTCTGTCTCTGTTGTCACAAGTTGTTCTTTTTCAACTGGACAACCATCCTTCACTTCATAAGCTCGACCACTGATGTCAGCTGCATGCACCAAATCATTATCCTGAAAATAACTCTCCTCATTAAAAAATGCCTCAGAACTTGAACTATGCATCCATTCTCCGGAAAAAACTTCACAAAAGTTGCTACGATTTACTACTCTCTTCCATCTACTGTTTGTTTTAAAATCAGAAATTACCTTGCTTAGTTTCCTAATTCTATTGATTACCAAAATAAACAACTTTCGCTTAATTTCAAAAGCATGATCAATAATTTTCTCGACATTTTTCTTCTTCTTATAAAATGCCGCTTTCTGTTTGCATTTCTTAATATTTTTTATTAAATTAACTATTATCCGATTACGGAACATTCGTTGTCGAATGTCCCTAAACTGTTCTTTCCTTCTACTATCATGCACAGAGTTATCTCTTCCTCTACCAGTAACATTTTTCATGGGTCTTTCCTTTCCATTTAAATTACTCTTCTTTTTCTGAACTGAAACATTTTGGCGAGAAATACTTTTTTTACTACAAATATTTTTTAAGAAAGACTTTGTGCTCTTACCCGGAGCTTTCTTGGTGTTTTGATAAGTATTTAGGGAAGAGGACTGCTGCAATAAAACATCACCGTGCTGTCTTTGACGTTTTCGAGCCTTTCTAATTCTATTTTTTGTAGGCATTTTCCAAACTATGAAAGAATCTGCAGTTGAATCTGTTGAAAAATATAATAAAAAATGTTAATAACCACTATTACCAAACAGTAAATGAATAACAGTCATCAAAAACTTAATGCCCTTCTTATTATTTAACATAGCAAATCAAGGCATATGACTGTGTATGATGTTATTTTTCTTTTTTAAATGGAAAGCGTTCTTCATGGTGCAAGTTTCTTGTAAATACGCTCCCACCTGCGAAAAGGAACTTAGCAATGCAAAGCTGCTTGGATCCCCAGTGTCTGTCAACATTCTAAACAGTCCGGAGCGGCCGCCATCTTATCTCTCGGTAGGATCGAGAGAGAAGAAGAGGTGAAAAACGAAGGAGAAATTTAATGAAATGGGGCAAAGTATACCCCAGTTGACCCCCTAGGAATGTTGTTGGAATTTTTTAAAGGGTCCCCTGGGGAAAATAAAAAAATATATATTTTTCACGATAGAACCGCTTCCCAAACACCGAACTGGGCCGCAAACTGCACGAGAATACGCCATTTTGTGCTTCGTTTTAATTAAATTACTAGGAATAAGGAGGTGCGGGAGACGTATCCTAATCCCTTATATTTTCTGAGAGTGGCTGAGGAGTCTCATATATGTTGATACATGTGTTCCAGCGGCTGTGCGTGAGCTTTTTTTAAATTTTTGCTGCGTGACGTCTGTTAACGTTCGATTCGAAGGAAATCAGGAAGTGTTGACCACCAATTTCTCAGTGCGATAAAATATTTTGAGGCATATTATCAAGCCTGTGCGCTAAAATTATCGCCGATAAAGCGGCGACAATGGGCTTGATAATATGCTCTGTGGAATTCCAATCGAAGCCCATTTTAGATGTCTTCACATCTAGCATGTGCTTCGATTGGAAATCCATAGAGCATATTATCAAGCCCATTATCGCCGCTTTATCGGTCGTTTTCGGCCGATAAAGCGGCGATAATTGAAGCGCACAGGCTTGATAAAATACCACATTGTTATAAATGAATCCTTATTGAGACACAATGTCTGCGCCAACTTGCCTTTTTTACAATGCCACAATTTTGTCGTGCACGGCAGCCATTTTACATGCCAGGCTGGTCTCAGCCTATCACCTAGCCCTGCGAATGTAGGGAAATATTATCAAACCTGTACACTAAAATTATCGTCGCATTATCGGCCGAAAACGGCTGATAAAGCGGCGATAATGGGCTTCATAATATGCTCTGTGGAAATCCAATCGAAGCCCATGTTGGATAACATGGCTAAAAACTACTCAGCACCATTGTTTGGACATTATTAACATGGCTATGTAACTCCCATAATCAAAATTTAAATTTGCCAAGCACACTTGTGTTACTGCATGCCAGAATGCTACACCGAATATGCAATTACAATTTCGCAAAGTAACAAAATCTATTTCTATATCACTACAGACAAAGCCACAATTTAAAAACACAGCTTTCTTCATCATTTTCTCCTTAGCGATAAAAAGCGGTAGCAATGCATGAATATCACGCTGAAAAGTCAGCGATATTCATGCATTATCCTGCAAATGCTCTTAGCCATGTTATCCACCTCCCATTGGATAACATGGCTAAGAACTGCTCGCAAATGCGAAAAAAAACGGCCGCAATGCATGAATAACGCTGAAAAGTCAACGATATTCATGCATTATTCAGCAAATGCTCTTAGCCATGTTATCCACCACCCATTGGATAACATGACTAAGAACTGCTCAGAGCCCCATGAGGAACGCTTTCCATTTAAAAGAGAAAAAATATCATCATAGAAAAGAATCGTTTTTAAACACAGCATATAAATCAATTGTATACCTGCATTCAAGAGGAAATGACTGAAAATGTCCTTGAGACACACGAAAGCGTTTTCTGGAATGCCCTAGCACCATTTTTCCGACATTATTAACATGGCTATGTAACTCCCATAATCAAAATCTAAATTTGCCAAGCGCAGGTGAGAGCGTATTTACAAGACACTTGCCCCATGAGGAATGCTTTCCATTTAAAAACGAAAAAATAACATCAAAGACACTCAAATGCCTTATAAATATGACCCAAAACAACCTATGAAGCTCTAACAGTACATATCCAAAATTTAATTGATTTCAAAATGGTTTTTAAAAACAACATATCTGTTTCAGCTTACATAAAAGACCATGGAATGCGCTTCATATACAACAATACCTTGAGTTACTACATGCCAGAATCCTACACCGAATATGCAAATACAATTTCTCAAAGTAACAAAATCTATTTCTATATCACTATAGACAAAGCCACAGTTTTAAAACACAGCTTTCTTCATCATTTTCTCCTTAAATCATTCCATTCTATATCTAAAATAAATAAATCTTTTCTCACCTTAGCAAATACTTTTTGGATTTTAAAAACAGTCTCAGAAATACACCAAATTGTCTTCAGCAGAAGAAAAAGGATGCACTCCAGAGGCTGCAGCTATTGAAAGCACAGAAATACAGATATTCATTTCACATATCTCTCATATTAGCCAATCATAACTCTTCCCTCACTTTTTTCAAATCAAAACCCTTCCCCCCCTCTGCCCTCTCTGCCTTTTTTCCATAGCAACGACCTCCTGGAAGACCTCTCATGTTTGCAAATTCACACAACAATGTTTCAATTGAACTCTGAACTCTCAGTGCACCTGCGTATCCAGTGCAATCTTTCATTAAAAGTTTCTTCCTTGACCATTGAAATTACATGTTTCAAGAACACATCCATGCACCCTAACTTTCTGTTTTCAGAAATGGAAATGCGCCAATCACTGCTAATGAATCATTAGCATTGGAAATCCACAGTTTTTTTTCTTTACAAACTCCTACTGTTTCAACTGCCCTTTCATTACCACACTTCATCTGACTGCTGCACAACCTTCTCCCACCATGTTTAACGTCTGGATTGTTGGACATAGTTACATCCACTGGGCTCAAAGGTATGCTGACAACAGAAATTTACACAACCTCAATTTACAAGATGTGGAAATTAAATGGTTGGGCCAAAGAGGATTAAAATGTCACCAATTGATACCATTGGTGAAAACCTTTATGCATTTGCCAAAACCTGACCTGTTAATAGTGCATTGTGGAGGTAATGATTTGGGCACTTTAACAGGAGTAGGTCTGGAAATACTTTTAAAGGACACCTTTGAGCAATTAATGGCACTTTTTCCTCAAACTGCCTTGGTATATTCCAATATATGCCAAAGACAGAAATGGAGGTGGTCCAACCAATTTGGTCCACAAATTGAGAAAGCGAGGAAGCATGTAAACAAATCTGTTTCAGCTTTCATGAGAGACCATGGAATGGGCTCCCTGTACAATAATAACTTGCGTTACTACATGCAAGATATCTACAGAGGAGATGGAGTTCACTTCTCAGATGAGGGCAACAGAATTTTCATTCTGAATTTAAGACTGTGCATTGGTACCTACTTATAAGTACCTAAATGGAACATAAACCCAAAAGCTCTTCTCAGAGCTACCCTTCATCTGATCACGCACAATTAATACTTTTCTCTAACTTATTTCTGTAATTTTCAACAAACTACGCTCAAAGAGCGCTACCCGGTATGCGAACTGGAAGCTAACCGCCCAAAATTATTTTAAAAATGTTTTTTCTCCGCACATATGGTCCTCCTCAGCCACCCTCAGAAAACCTGGGGGGTCAAAATACTTGTACCGTGTCCCCTTCTACCCTTTCTGAACATTATTTAACCTCCATTTTATATGTTAATTCGACCGAAACACAAAATGGTGGACTCCCGTTACGCTTCTAGTTCGCGGACTAAACTGCTTCCCGGGAAGCGGCCCAAAGAAAAGGTGGGAAAGTAATTCAAAGAAAAAGGACTGGAGACACTCTCACAAAATATAGATTAACTCATACTACATAACAATCCCTTTCATTTTCACAAATTTGATTGAAATTCCATTTAGCCATTAAGCCTGTAGACCTCTCTAAATACCTTGAGGTAAATTACTTCACAAAACACATCTGAAGTGTTGGAATTGACAACCAATAAAAATCTTACTTTCATTTTCTACTTTTATTACCTGATATTTGATTGGTTATATACCTGAATATATATAAAGGAAGAGAAGAAAACACAGCCATTTTGACTGCTACTTCTTGTTGTACGTCACATTTCAATACTTACCTAAGACTTCAACTTGTTTCTGAAGGTAAGTTGTTATTTTTAAAAATGAAGTATATTGTACACTATAACTTGATATGGTAGACTTTTTCTGATACATATACACTATCCCTCTGTAGTAGTTATGGATTTAGATAGACTTCTCTGTTATAGTTAGGAATGGAGTTAGGCTTCTCTTCGTTAAATTACATACACTTTTTTATAGTTATATTTCCACTCTGATACTATACACTGCCAAAAGAAAAATTCACTGATAAAAACTACCTATCTAAAATTAATCCCAACAGTGGCCAATCTCTACTAATATATATTTTTTTATTCAAAATTTCAGGCAAAATGGAAGGCGAACAACAAGTGACATTTTCAATTGAACTGAAGGAGAGCAGCCAAGACAAAACTGATGACTTTAAGGATGACAGTAGAGACCACGAACTTCTACAATGTGTTGAAGCAGTGGACAACCTGCTTCAAAATGAAAAAAAATTACACCCTATAATAAATTATGACATTTCTGACAATGAAATGTTAGAAAATTTAATAAAGTATGAAACACAACCATAATAAAAAAAATAAATAAATAAAGAAAACAAAAAAAAACCAACAAATAATTAACATACAGTATTAGAAAAATCTATCATTCTTTTATCCTTATAGTACGCTGCCCAGAGCGCTACCCGGTTCGCGTACTAGGAGCTCACCACGCATAAATAATTTTTTTTTTTTTTTTTTTTTTTGCCCTGCAGAAACCTTTTACAACCTCCACATAAAACCTAGGGGGTCAGGGAGGATCTACTATGCCCCCTTATCGAAATTTCCCCCTTTGTTTTGGCCTCCTCTTATCTCTCGATCCTACCGAGAGACAAGATGGCGGCCGCACCGGACTGTTTAGAATGTTGACAGACACCGGAGAGCCAATCAGCTTCGCTTCGCATAGTTCCGATAAGCGAAAAGTACGCGAACCGGATCGCTGCCCGGAGCGCTGTTACAGATATATATCTTGATTTAAACGTTAATTTCTCAAAATCCACTGAAGCACATATATTGTGACCTAGCAAAGGCACATCGGGCTAACAGTCCCTACAATTTTGCCAAGTTTCGTGGAAATCCATTCAGCCGTTCGAGCTAAAAGTGAGTCCAACCGCCCTATGGAAAACTCAATGTTAAAAACGCGTTTTGGGACCCCCCTTTTTTCTCAGCCCCCCCTTGACGAAACCCCCCCAAATTTCCAGGAGCTGCTCAGAAACAAAATGTGCCATTTTCCTGAAAATTTCAGCCGATTCCGTTCACAAACGCCAAAGTTATTAGACATAGAATTTTCAGAAATCCCATAGGGAAAAAATCCTAACTATATATACCTACTGGCGACCGCCAGTAGGTAATATATATGTGTATATGTCTATATATGTGTGTGTGTGTGTGTGTGTGTGTGTGTGTGTGTGTGTATATATATATATATATATATATATGTATGTATTATCTACTGGCGGTCGTCAGTAGATAGTTATAGTTAGGACCTATTTTCCAAAGGAAAAGCGTTTATTCTTTTCCAAATAACTTTGGCGCCGGTTGACGAATCATCGCGAAATTTTCAAAACTAGTGGGGCGCTCTGGTCAGCCCCTGTCTTAAAAGTTTTGGGGTGATTCGCCAAGCGGACGCCGAGAAAACAGGGGCGGTCCCAAAACGTGTTTTCTCCATGTTATTTTCTATTGGAAACTTTAGACACGGCTACAGCCCGAACTGATGAGCGGCATTACAACAAATTTGGCAGAAAGGTAGCCCTTGGTATGGAAAAAGCCCTTTTTGTTAAATGATGTAAATCCGTTCAGTAGTTCCTGAGAAATGAAAAAAAAGGTCGGAAAATAAAGTTCACATAGGAAACTTTATACACGGCTACAGCCCGAACTGCTGAACAGAATGGGTTCAGGAAGCGTCCTTTTTTCAAATGGTGTAAATCCATTCAGTAGTTGCTGAGAAAATCAAAACATTTCAATATCTAGAGGCGCAGTGGATCCGCGGATCCTCCCGACCACGAGCTTCATTTTAATTGCCTGCCAACACTCCACACCAGGAAGTGTTGGCAGGCATTTTGTGACTCGGTAGAACCGAGTCACAAGAAAAGAAAAAAACAAACGCGAAAAACAAGACAAGGGGGCAGGGTAGAAACACCCTGACCCCTTAGGCCTGCTCAGGAGGTCCCACAAGGACCTCCAGGGCCCAAAAAATCAGCAGAGAAAATTTTACAAGAACGAAGCACAGGCTTCATTGTATTGAAGCCCCCGGGAGGGCAAGGTCCCGAGGGCACTGAAAAAATGAATGTGTAGGGGCCGAATACCCCCACACTACACCGGGGACCGCCACCTCCCCGGGGCTTGATTAAAGAGTTGTGAGGGGGCATGCAGCCCCCTGTAGCCTGGGGACTGCCACCCCCAGGGCTAATTTTTTAAATGTATGGAGGGCCTCCACGACCCCCCCAAGCCCAGGGGACCGCCACCCCCAGGGGTTTTATTAATTGTTTGCAAGGCATACGGCCCCGCTGGCCTGGGGACCACCACCACCAGGGGCTTTTGTATAAAATAATACCCAAACCTGCATGGGGGGTCAATCCAGAGGGTCCCTGGGGTCCAACTAGCCCACCAGCTACCTCCACTAAGCGCCACAGAGTTGCGTTGCAGAGTGGTGTAAAAAGGAAAATGACATGGAGAAAACACCCCCCGTTTTTCTCGGCCCCCGCTTCACGAATCACCCCGAACCTTTTAAGACAGGAGCTGACCGGAGCGTCTCGCTGAATTTGAAAATTTCGGGAAGATTCGTCAAATGGCGCAAAAGTTATTGCGAAAAGAAAAAACGCTTTTCCTATGGAAACTAGGTCCTAACTATGACTATCTACTGGCGACCGCCAGTAGCATATACATATATGTATGTGTGTTTGTGTGTGTGTGTGTATATATATATATATATCACAGCTACAAACGATCCACGAATCCTTAATTCGTAAAGAAAGCAGCACACTCAGGGGTAGTTCCACATGGATTTAATGAGGGAACTTACAGCATACGACGCGTTTCGCCAGAGGGCTTCGTCAAGATATGCAAAGGGTAAGGCGTTTCAATTCATTATAAACAAAAAAAAATCTTACTTCCGCTATTACAATGGTAAGCAAAGAAGGACTATGTACATGGTAACAAATGGAACCGCCATGTTGGAGAGGTATATCCTAACACTGTTATGTACAAATAAACAATTAATATACATAATCAATATACATATTTACATGAGATGCAACACCTCTAAAGCATAATGGAGGGTTGCAAGGTTGATCAGGCCCAGAATGGGCGTGATGAGTCCTTCTAACGTGATAACGCCCGGGATGGGCATAGCAAGTGGACAGGTGTATAGTACAATAGATGGGGTGTTAGCAAAAATAAACTGTGATGCAGGGAACCAATTAGTGCACGTAAATACATATATACATATATACAGTTAACAGTAAGCAGCGAGTAACAGTACTCGGCATAATCAAGCTGCATGGCACGGAATCCTGTAAACACAGAGAACACACCCTCAACACCATGGCCATAATGACAGGCCTAAATATAGCCCTGAATGGGCCTGTGTACTACACCTGTACAAAAGAAATAACCAATGAAAAGGGGGATGTAAGAACAAAATTCTAAATATGAATAACAGTCATGTAATCCTAAAACCAGAAATACGAATAACAAGTATGGAAAATGAAGGAAAAATTCGAGAATGCAATACGAATGCCAACATAGATCTCCATCATGAATACATGCAGATTAACCCAAATGGACTGAAAGTTCTTCGTGCATATTAAGACCTTTGGGGTGTTTACTCTGCAAGTCAATGATGTATCTTGACTCCAGCCTTCTAAGTTTGAGAAGGCGGTCGCCACCCCTGATGTTCACTGCTACACTATCGAGACAACAATAAGCTAACAGGTCCCTGTTGCTATTATGTTTCTTTTCAAAGTGCCTCGCTACAGGGTAGGTGGCGTCTTTTTTGGCAATGGCACGCATGTGTTCTAAAATTCTCAATTTAACTGCATTGGTGGTGCTCCCAATGTAGTTTAAGCCACAAGGGCAAGTAAGACAGTAGATGACATATGCTGTAGAGCACGTGAGGAATTTGGCAATCTTTTTGGGTGCTGGCAGACCTGGAATTTTAAAAGCAAGCGTCCGCTTGCTATATTTGCAGGCCTTGCACCGGCCACATGGGTAGAAGCCTTTGAGTGCCGGTAGTTTGGCTTTATTTTCAGGAACTGAATAGTGACTCGAAACCAACTGGTCTCTGAGCGATCTGGCCTTCCTAAACGTTACAAGAGGATTACTGGGCAAGTCAGCTTTAATGATGTTGTCTGACATTAAGATGTTCCAATTCTTTTTAAGTATCTTTTTGACTTGGCCAGCATTACGGGAAAAGGTGGTAATGAGGCGAAATGCCCCATTGATGGATTTACCTGTTTGCTTAGGTTCTAACAGTGTTTTCCTCTGCATCTTGTTGGCTCTGTCAAGAGCCCTTGTTAACACCTTTTCACTATAACCCCTGATCCTGAATCTTTGAAGACTAGCCTCCGCTGCCTTCTTAAAATCCTCTTGATTAGAGTTATTACGTCTAAGCCTTAGAAGTTCTCCGTAAGGGATGCTTTCTACCAATTGGCGTGGATGGCTACTAGTGGCGAAGAGGGTGGAATTACCTGCCGTCTCTTTCCTGAATAGTTTAGTTTGCACCATTCCCTTGTCATCTATATACACTGTGAGATCGAGGTAGTTCACAGAAGTCCTGCTTATATGACCTGAGAACTTTAAATTCATGTCATTGATGTTGAGTAAGTCTATGAACGACATGGCAGTGTCTATTGGACTTTCAAGGATGATAAACAAATCATCGATATATCGATGCCATCCAATTATTCTGTCATGCCACTCTGGATTGGTGGTTCTCCAGGGAGCTTGCTCCTCCCACCAACCTACAAAGAGGTTAGCGAAGCTAGGAGCGGAGCAAGCTCCCATGGCAACTCCAGAGATCTGCCTGTACAGCTGCTTGCTGAAAAGAAAAATATTATTTTTCAAGCTGAAATTCATAAAATCAAGCAACATCTTATTATGTTCATAGTAACACGCAGGACGTTTATCCAAGAAACTCGCCATGGATCTCAACCCATCGTCATGAGCTATACATGTGTACAGACTGGCGATGTCTAATACCATCATGCAGTAAGTGTCTTTCCATACAATGTTGTCCATCAAAGTCAAAAAATGTTTGGTGTCTCTAAGATAAGAGGGCAATGACATAACCAAAGGTGAAAGAAAAGAATCAACATAAATGGAGAGGTTTTCAGTGAGACTACCATTGGAGGCGACAATGGGCCTTCCCGGAGGATTGGACATGTCCTTATGTACCTTGGGAAGGTAATAAAACGTAGGAATCACTGGGCTTAGACAACGCAGAAACAAATATTCGTCTGTGTTGAGCATGGTGCTGTTGTACCATTTAGATATCATGTCGTGGTACTCACCCACACTCTTATTGTAATCTTTTTCTCCCACGATAGTGTACATTTCCATGTCTCCCAAAAGTCGATTGGCCTCATTTTCATATTGTGCCGAAGTGAGTAGCACAATGTTCCCCCCTTTATCAGAGGGTTTACAAACCAGGCTGGAATCAGAACACAGAGTTTGTAGCGCAATATGCTGTTGTTTAGTAAAATTCTCATTTGAAGAGGTATATTGTTTCGTCCTTCGTAGTCTGGTAAGATCTCTCAGAACAGCGTCTGAGAAGATGTCGATGGCGTCGGTGCTCATAATAGGCATAAAAGTGGATGCCGGTTTAAATTCACTTTGACCACCTTTTTGTTGGATGTTAGAAGTGGTCAATATCTGTGTGTTGGTAACTTCGACGTCCAGACCCAAATTAATCTCTTGGTCTAGACTCTCCATGGCTCGAAGACCACCTAAGTCCCGACATCTGAGATTTTCCGTGGTGCTAGTGCTACCAGACACAGCGCTCTCAATGTGTGGTTTTAATTTGAAAAATTTATGAAGTTTTAACTTTCTGGTGAACTTAAAAATGTCAATACGAGTTTGTGCAAATTCAAAGTTCTTTTGAGGACAGAAAGACAAACCCAATTGCAGAATGGAATTTTCTTCCGTGGAAAGAACTTTATCTGTGAGATTAATGATGGTAAGATTATCAGGTTTCATGGAGTTTTCTAGGTTTGAGCTGGGTTCTTTTTCTTTTGATAATTCTTCATACTGCGAGTTACTGGAGGCGAACCTGGAGGATTTCTTCCTGCGGCCCCCCCGCCTCGTCTTCCTCTTGGTCCTTGGTAATCCGGGGGCTTGCCCCTGCCTCCTACCAGTTGGTTGTTTCGCATTACCTTGTACTCCACCTGAAAAGAAGAAGCCTCATCACTCCCATCTTCGCTGAGCATATCATCTGCATTAGTGTCAGATTCGGAAGTGGCAGGTTCCACGGTGTTAGGACCGCTTGCTTTTATCTTGAGTTGTTTCCTTGTATGCTCATATTTTTTAGCAAACGTTAACACTCGTCCCATCTTTTAATCTTTTTCGTCTCTATCAAACTTTTCTTCTTTGCGTTGTTTGATTTTGTTTTCATATTTCTTCAGTCGTTTTTTGATAAGTTCACGTTTCTCTCCCAAGCTGGTTTGATCCTCTTCCTTTAGTAGATCATCCTCGATCTCTTTGATCTGTGTCAGGGCTTTGTCTCTATCACTCCAGGCGAAGCGAACCAGTATGACCAGACTACCTTTGCAAGATGCCGCTGTGTGAGCAGCCCATGCATCTAGTAATTTAGGGTCCGGGTTCTCATATGCTGGGATGGTGTATATTCGTAATCCACGAGGGACACGGTCAACATCTATGTAGTTCTGAAGTGATGTTGCCTCCCACCACTTTCGGATTTCTCTTTCATAAAGCCGTTCCAAGGTGGCCAATTTTGAATTTAAAGTGGTGCTGCCTCCTCCAGCTTGATTAGTGCTTGCCTTTTGTGTCGCATCTGGTTTTTTCTTATTTTTGAACATCCCAAGTTCCGCCTCTCTCCTCTCTGCCTCGCTAAACATGATGTAAGGTAGTGCAGCCGCAACTACCTGTGTGAACACGCTGTTTCCCCCTTCGCTCAGAGTAAAATGCCAGCGCCCAACCAAGTTCAAATATATATATTACGAAAACGTCATTCATCACCAGTTTTTCAAGAATAACAAGAGTATTCTTGTATATATATACACACACACACACACACACACACACACACACACACACACAGACACACATATATCAAACCAGAGACACCCTTTAAGCCTCCTTCTCCCTTCAATCATCTAATGCCACACGATGGAATAGATACCTTCCATGAAAATGTAGTATGACAATTGAAAGAGCTTCAAATACGGATCTATTCTGAGAAACGAAAATATGATCAAAGAACTCAACAATATCTTCATATTGTTGAGTTCTTTGATCATTAGTAGCTAAGATGAGTAAAGACAAAGAAGTAATCATCCAAGCTAGTGACAAAGGTGGAAACATTGTTCTGATGACAAGGAGCAATTATGACAAGGAAGCCTACCTGCAGTTAAATGATAGGGAATGTTATGAAAGGATCAATACCACGACGTTGAAAGCAATCAAAGAAGAATATCATCATCAGTTGAACAGGTGGAAAAGCAAGAAAATGTTATCAGAGGATGAGTACAAATATCTTAGAACAAATAATCCTGTAACCCCTCTAATTTATTTTATTCCCAAAGTTCATAAAAACATGGAAAGACCCCCGGAAGACTTATTATAGCAGCTATGGGAGGTTTGTTGGAGAAAACTTCGGTGTACATTGATTATTTCCTCCAGAGCCCTGTACGAAAGTTGGAGTCCTATATACAAGACACAGGGGATTTTCTTTTAAAGATTCAGAATATCAGATGGCTGGAGGGGTATTGGATGATGGCACTTGATGTTTCATCACTATATACCAGTATTGTACACTCAGATGGATTGAAAGCCGTTGGTTATTACTTAGATCATAGAGCATTACAGTTTAAAGAACATAACCAAATGTTGTTGCAAATGCTCGAATATTGTCTAAAAAACAACATCTTCATGTACAATAATCTTATATATCTTATATATCGTCAATTGCAGGGTGTGGCAATGGGGGCCAGTTTTTCACCAAGCTACGCCTGTCTTCATATGGGCGCTTGGGAAGAACTGGTCCTCAAGGTCAGACACAAGATGACCTTTGATAGCTATGTGGTAGCATGGTATCGTTACATCGACGATTTGTTTGTAGTATGGGGTGGATATCAAGAACAGGCTGAGGTCTTTGTTGAAGCGATCAATGTGAATGAGTACAACCTTACTTTTACTGTTACTATGAGCCAGACGTCGGTCACATTCCTAGATACCGAAGTATTCATTAAAGATGACAAGATAGAAACTAGGTTATTTCGAAAAAGCACGGCAGGTAACACTATCTTACATGCCGGAAGTGCTCATCCTGCCCATCTGATAGCGAGCATCCCGTATGGCGAGATGCTTCGCATCAGGAGAATCTGCAGCAATAACTATGATCTAGAGGTTGCTCAAAAAGCTAGCAAATGCAGATTCCCAGAGAGAGGATACATGGAAAGTATGATTGATAAGGCCATAGTCAAATCCATGAAGCAGGAAAGACAGGAATTGTTGGATGTATACAAGCCTATAGATATGGAGGGGGCTCCCGCTAATTCTAATGTTAAAAAATTACCTACTGCACAAGTTAGTCCATTTCGAATTGCAACTGGATACAGTAAGCAACACAAAGACTTGTACAAGATCATAAATCGCAATTGGCCTAGCGTCCTCAAAGACCCTGTAATTGGTCCCACCCTCCCGCTCAAAGTCTCTCTCACATACAGTAGGGCACCCTCTATGAGGGATAAGTTAGTGAATACCAATCCTGAAAGTATTGAGAAGACATCCTGGTTGCAACCTAATGGCGGATTCTAAAAATGCAAAACTTGCAAATCTTGCATCCACGCAATCAACAAGAAAACCTACAAAGATGGTTTTAGTAACATCGAACACAGAATACCCAAGGTGCTCACATGCAAGACGGAATTCGCTATTTATGTACTCGAATGTCCATGTATGTTGAGGTATGTGGGCAGCACAAAACATGCTGTACACAAACGGATTTTGCAACTTTTAAGAGCAATTGCAAATCAGGATAATACTTATCCGGTCGCTAGACATTGCAGGGAAGTACCTCAAAGCGACAATAGGAGCCTGAGATTCTATGTGATAGATGCAATCAATGCCAGCAGGAGGGGGGGTGACAGAGAGTCAAAATTACGAAAGTTGGAGACACGTTACATATTGCAGATGAATACTAAGCATCCTGGGGGATTGAATGTCACAGATGATATGTATACCTGTTTACCCTAAAAATTAGCATTGAGGGGAATTTCTATAAGGCAATTTTAAAGATACTTTTTCATCTTAGTAGGTGGGCAGGCTTGCTCCACCTATAAGATATTAATGTATTATTTTAGTATATAAGTATGGTATATATTTTTGCATACTAAGTACTATTTCAAATATTGCCTTAGTACAGGTACATGTTCCCCCATGAACAGAGATATAATTACTATACCTTTGTCATCTGCTGAGCCTAGTACGTTTCTTATTCCAATTTGTAACCATTTATGAAATATGAAAATTAATAATTTAAGCTATCAAGCAACTGCCGGGACATATGCAATTGGGATCAGTTGTGTTCAAATCCTGGAAAGTTGAAAATGATTTTAATCACATAGCGTTTCATTACATGTAGGGTGTTTTTATCACTATTTATATCAGATTAGAGACCTGACATTGGACACAGATTTCTAAGAGCTTGGAATAGGAGGTATATTATCTTCATTAGGATTAATTTTGATATTGGGATAAAATAAGGGAGCCAATACTCAGTTAAGTTTGGGTGAATAGGGTTACCCATGTGATCAAATTGTGAATGGCACTGTCAATGAGTTTTAAATGATAGATGTAGGTATTATGACACATTGCTGGATTTAACCAGGTATTTTCAGTGTGAAGTGTAATATTCAACAAGGCATTGAGGCAGTCATTTGAACGTGTAATGTATTACTTAAAAAGCATCTAAGAGAAAACTATGTACTGTATGCGCATTTTGCACAATGAATTTGCAATTTGCACAAAGAGGTTGTTATGCCATAGTATTACCAAGCACGGAAACGTGATGATTAGATGTAAACACTTTGAAAAAACGGCATTCATGCAGAAATGGTGAAATGAAATTAATTATCTGGGATGTTATTATGAAGTATCAGTACTGTATGGACATTTTGCACTATTTAATTTTGCTTTTTTGCACATTCGTTCTCTAATAGAGCCTATGAAATTATAACTATTGTAACAAATAATGTATACCCTTTAACTATGTGGCGATGTTCCCAGTCTTCTATGTCTATTTATGTTGAGGTCATGTTTTCTGAATTCAAATTGCACTTGCACTTTATAAGGGGTTATGGTATTGGATCACTCTGTCATGTGATCAAGGCTCAGGGAAGCCGAAACGTTATGATGGCGACGAAACTGCTGAAAATAAAATAATTACACTTTTATTTATCTGGTCCGTGTCCGTACTTGTGGAGACAAGGAGGCGAGAAACAAGCCACTGATCACCTGCGGAATCGTTGATATATATGATATATACCCAATACCTAGTAATAATAGAAGTCTGGCCGTGGTCCCTGGCATGGACAGACTATGCCCCACAGTTAAAAGAGAAAAAATAGCACAAAAATCACAGGAGAAAATGGAGAAAAATTTCTTTAAAAGTTTTAAAACCAGGCCCCGACCCTCCCAAAGCTGTGCAAACGTTTTCTCTTATCCAAAAATAAAAAGGTTAATGCACTATAGACCCCTACTGCAAATGCAAGCCACTCAAATAAAATTTAAAAAGAAAAGAAATAAACTGAAAAGGTAAAAAGATACTGGTGCATGCCCTCCACCAATCAACAAACGTATCAAAAGGTTCTTTAACTTACATGATTTCTCAAAAGAAAATCCTTGAAAATAAAATGGTACATGCAGCAGGATTGCAGACAAGAGAGTGATCCTTTCCCCTCAAACACAAAATAAAAAGTGACCAAGGGATTGGCAAAGCACTAGGAGGAGCCTTCTGGACATGAAGGCGAAGTTGGAGCCTCTGTGGCCCTTCCTTCCTGCTGGAAAAAAGTGAAATAAACAAAAAATCATATTGTGCTTTAAAACTACCTGAACCATCCGTTTGAGTAGAAACGTTATTGAAAAATCCAGTTTCAAGTTAATGTTGCTTTGTCTCGAGTAGAATGTCTATTGGCGAAGCTGTCCACTGAATGCGACAGCTTGTGAATGCCCAGGTTCGAAATCACACTAAGGGAAGCCAAATCTTGCTCACGCTTGCCATCTCACTTGCTGGAGCCTCGCATTATTCCCGTTGGGCCTCGCATTGTTCGAACAGAAGCAAAATACTGAGGTTCCGTGACGATTGTAAGCGGTGTTTTCGACTCGCCCGAATATGGTCGAGCCTGGTATCTATGAACCGCAAATGACAAGTTTAGTGGGTGTACGCAGTTTCTCTGTGCTAACCTAAACCGTTTGTCTGTTTCGTGGGTTTTTCTATCTGAACCCACGGGTTCCATTTTAGATACGGCATCCATTTTGTTTCTTGCCCTCAGGTAGCCAGCGTACGGATAACGTCCGCTTCGTGACCCTGGGATTCCCAAGCTCTTGCGGAAGACACGTGTTCTTTTGAAGGTGTCTTTATGACGAGGGGGATGACACTTCAAGGCAGATGGCTCCGCTCGGAGCGCATCTTGCCATTCTGGTCTATTGTCCCAGCTGTGCATTCATTAGGCACACCTCCTTTCATCCCTGCAATCGTGTTTCCGATAACACCCCCCTTACACTCTCTTCAATCTGTTCGCTATCCTTGTCTTCCTTTGCACCTGTTTCTGACTCTTCCGTGATTCGTTTACTGCCGGAACGGAATGCACTAATGGTGGGAAGGTGTACTTTTACAGTTGGGAACCGGCGATGCTATTGTAATTATGTTCCGGGACCTTGAATACATGAAAGCGACCCCCTATGAAATTTACTGTGAGAACTAGGTTATAAACTTTTGTTTGTCATGTTGCTCTATGACGATGCATTGTATAAAAGGAGCGATCCACAAATGCACTTTGAAGCAGTCTCCGTGAACTTACATGCTATGTACTTCTCGTGACTTCTGTGTTCCCTGCAGTAAATAAAATCTCGAATCTTTGACGCCGAAGGAAGTGTCCCGTGTCTCTGTCATTTGTACGCCCGAACAGGTAACCCACGAAGGTTTCAGGTGTTCGCCCTGGCACCGCTGGGTCTTAGAAAAACCCAGTCCTTCAATACCACCAAAGGGTGATTGGAGGAATTTGCCGGAACTCCGTGTTAGAAGTAGCCAAAATTCTGCCATTACACAAGTGGAAGGAAATTTACCCCCACCCCTACACATGATGCTGCAAGTTATAAGACAATTCACATGTTGAACTTATACTTATAGAGCCATAGAAACAGAGCATCTCCTGCTTGAACTGTACATGTCGAGCTATCAGTGAAACGTTGTTTACACCCTGCAGTCTAGAAGTTGTAGCATGTCAGACTGAACCTGGAGTCTAGTGTCACAGCTAACACGCCTGTATTTTTACTCTATGTACGCTGTAGCAAGGTCATACAATAACATCAGAACTTGCAGTGTGGTAAAATAAACTCAGTGGTCTATTTGCAGCGTAGGCTGATGAACGAATGTCATGTTTATTGAAGGTATAGTGTTTTTTTTCTATAAGGTAATTAGTCATAATAGTGTGCAGAAACAGTGTTTGGCTTTGTTATACTGAATAAATCGACAATTCAGAAATGTGCTGTTTTAATAAGGTAACACTAAGTGGTTTCTTTAAACTAAGCATGGAGTTGTGTTTTGTTGAAATGTTCTGCTACTGTAAAAGATGCATGTTTGATTTTGATCCAGCTATATTCTAATATTAGTTCTTGCAGGCCACAAGTAGTTTCCAAGTAAGTAATCGATGCAGTGAGTGAATTGCCATTCATCTTATGTCCTGATGATGGCAATGTTGCTTTTGAATAGGTTTCATTTTAAAACAGACAATTGAAACGGAACTAAGGAATCAATTTCTACTGACATACGAGAGGTAAAATACACCACAGAATATCGAACTATAGCCACAAATTTACTGCAGATGACACTTAAAATAAGCATCCGCTACAAGTATATTGAATGCTATACATTAAAATCTAGAGTTTTATTTCTTTTATTTAAACCGTCCTATCTTTTAATACTGAGCACACTGATTAAAATCTCAGGTTTTATTTGCTTTTTCAGACCGTTTAATTACCCGATGATGTTAGCATTTAAATGAGACTGTATCTATTATGTATATCAATTTGCACCAAAATTGCTTACATTCACTAATCCTTTCTATTTTCAGTGACTATAAATGTGCTTAAAGGCATGCACACCCCTTGTTATCATAATGTTTACTTAACATCGAAACGTGTTTATTGACAGGCATTTCTGTTGATGTTTGCTACCCCCAGGCATTGTGCCGAGTTGGGAAATTCAAATCGTTTGGTCGAGGATGTGAATGCAGATTTCACACTGAAACTTCCTGGCATATTTTTGAGTACTCCGTCATCAAAGTCAAAATTCGTCGCTGTTTGATGAAATGCTTGTGGCCCACGGCACTAAATTGCTGCACCTGGGTGTTTGTTGTGTTGTGGGGGCCTGTGGGATGTGGGGATCCACAGGGCTTGCTACACTCGGGGGCAATCTGGGGCCTATGAACCTGACACGTAGCCGAAGGCCGTTATAAAGTACAAGGACACTGGGTGCTGTTTGTGGCTCCGCTCGCCAACGCAAACTGGCGCACGTGCGTGCGTGGGCCCCTTTTATTATCCGGGTCACGTAGGTGCCACGCTGCACGCATCTTGCGTGGCGGGCGTAATGTAAGCTAGAACACAACATTCCTCTTCAACCATAAAAAACAAAATGAGCAACCTGTATAAAACAAAACACAGACGTACATACTGCAGGTACTCAACACCAGTCTCTTGGATTCACTCTGTAGTCTCCGATTTATTATAGGAGTAAGTAGGCTAAGGAACAGTCTTACGTGAAATGATCTCGGAGGCGACAGGATGGCTCTGGGTTTCTTCTCAGTCGATATTGGGAAGCTCCTCTGTTCGGCATGACCCCAGCTGGGGATGGGGGCTACTGCTACGTGCTCCACAATCTTCCCCGCTCGGCTCCTCGACAACACTGTCAGATTCTCTGGGAGTGACGATGTCACCACTTGGCAACTCTGGGGACTCTTCTTCAGAGGAGCAGCCTCTAGGCATTGGGGTCCCCACAGACGTTGGACTCATTGGCGCACTGATCTCCGGTGACTCTGGTGGTGAGGTGTCCAGGGTCTCAGGGTGAAACAGTTTGAAGTAGGACACATTGCGGGTTACGACATCTCGGCCTCAAGCCGCAATGACTCGCGTCCCTTTCACGTTGACCACTTTCCAGGGCTCCGTCTCATAGGTTAGTCTGAATTTCCCGCTTGTGATCTGGTTCTTCAGTAGCACGAGGTCTCCTCAGTTGATCCGTGGCGTCCTGGCTCTCCTCCGTTTGCTGGCTTGGGCATAGGCTTCCTGCCGCCGGGCTTCGATCTGGCTTTCGTTGGATGACTCTGGTCTCCAGTGAGGATGGTGGGGGATGGAATCCGCAACCACTCGCCCCATAAGAGCATGTCCGGGCGCAACCCCCGTGGTCGTGTGAGGGGTCTGTTGATAGCTCCTCAGGAATGTGAAGATGACCAGTTCTAGCGACTGCCCTTTATCATGAGCTATTCTGATCACTTTGTTGAGAGTTTGCATGAACCGTTCCACCTCGCCATTGGCCTGTGGCCATCGAGGGGTTATTCGGCGATGTCTGACTCCTAAGGCATTGAGGTAGCTTGCAAGCTCTTGCCCCTGGAAGGGAGGGCCATTGTCTGTTCATAGTTCTTTCATCAGTCCATGCGCTGCCAGGATTTTCTCGATTTTGGGGATAACTTCCGTGGCACTGAAGGATGATACTATTTCCACCTGCGGGTACTTGGAGTGGTCATCAATGACTACCATGGTGTGTCGCCCATCGGGGAGGCTGCCAAAGTCCATGCTGATGCACTCCCAGGGACGTTGTGGTCGAGGCTCAGCAATGACAGGTGCTTCCCTCGGCAGGTCTCCCGTGACCTGACAGGCAGTACAGGATCTCACAGTAGCTTCCACGAGATTGTCCATGAGGGGGAACCACACTTTGGTTCTCAGTCTGGATTTTGTTTTGACCATTCCTTGATGGCCAACGTGTGCCAGCTGCACTGCTTGAGCCGTCAAAGCCGACAGTATTACGAGTCGGTGACCTCGCAGTAAGCTTCCTGTGTCGTCTTCATTGAGTTCATCCCTCATGTGATGAAGGCTTTCCATGATGCGTTGCGCCTCAAGTGTTAGTATCTTCCATTGTTCCTTGGCTCGGTGCCAATTTCCACTCTGAAGTGCTGCTGATAGAGCGCGCAGCTCGCCCGACTCTTTATTTTACCAGATTTCACGCACTTGGGCCCATGACTTGTTTATGACAGTATTTTTATGAATCGGGCGATTTTACACAACACCATCAGTAATTCTATGTGTTTACCTTAACACTATTACCAGGATACCTGACTTACCACAGGCACCTACTTTCCTGATGGATCAGGAGCTAGCAGTGGACAAGAGATAAGAAGAAAAGTAATACTTTATACATTTAATCACACTTTATACCTGGTTTTAATGACCGCAGACACCTGAAGGGTTTTAAAGATTTTATATAGTAAGTTTAAATAAGAATGACATAAGAATAAGACTAATACAGATTAGAATATCAATAATCAGGATTATAACTACAATGTAACTGTGAATGAAGGCAAGCACCATTGAGTGCGAGTGGTAAATACTACTAGGTAAGGGTAACAGGGAACATGCTTTTCAATTTCAGGCTTATACTAAGGTAGGTAAGTTTAAAACACATTAGTCAGTGAATTTTCTAAAGTCCTACAAGTGATTCAAACTGATCTTAGTCTAACTGTTAATTCAAGCCTAGATTCTAAACACAAGTGAATTCAGATCACACTAATTAAGTATAACAGTTTCAATAATGTCCTACAGGTAGGGGAAAATGGAACATAACTAATAAACAATAACATGTAAATCTTGGAAAAGCAGAGGAAAGAATACGGGTAAGAATGCTTTATTAAAGGGGAAAGAAAAGTGAATAGATAGACGGTCACCCACTAAATATTTACCTAGGACAGGAATGAGGACTAACCATGGCCACGGGTCAGTTGGGAAAAGGCGAGGACAAGGACCCTCAAGGACTTAGGATGCCAGTAGGCGAGCAGGTACAGCTCATGGACAGTCAGGACAGGATACCCCTCAGGATTTGGATCAGGACTGGGCTCACCAAAAGGCACGACCAACACCTGCAGCTTCGGATGCAACGCCTGCGCTACTCCCTCTTTGCACGGAATCCGCCAGTAACCCCGATTGCGTTCTTGAATCTCCCAGCAAAGTGCTTCGCCAGCACTTAAGACTATTCCACCCCTTGGAGTTTGTGGAAATTACGGACAGAGTGCTCCGCAGCTCTCTGTATCAATCACCTATAGAGTTCGTAGGGTCGGTGACAGGTCAGCTACTCGGACAAGTCGGACAATTTCTCTAGCTAAAACTAGGCTAGTTATACCATTTTCGGGTCCCTAGACCACCCACAAATGTTGCAAGTGACAGGATCCCAACTTAGGATTGGTCAGGAGAGGTGGTTAGGTCATTGTCACCACCTAAAATTCTGGGTTCCCATAGTTAATATTCAAATTTCGTACCGACCCCTTACATTCCAGTTCCCATGGCTCGAGAAAGGTGTAAAACAATATAACACACATAAAGTATATACAAATGTAACATATTTAGGTACTGCCGAAATCTTCTCTCGGTGCACGGAAGATTTTCCCAGGCACATCTCAGCTTCAGAAGCCAGCTGGCTGGGTTTTGCTTCTGCGCGGTGTGGATTTTCCCTTATCACGTGTTTGGGGTTACATAGGTTTCAAAGATGGAGCGGCTCCCCACTCCCAGGCCCACAGATACGCGGTACATGAAAAGTAAGCGAAAACAAATTAGAAACACAGGAAAAAATGAATACACTGCACACCATGATGAGCTACACTGCACCCCTTACTTTATAATATCTATAGCGTTAGGGTTTTAGGCAGAAATGGATAGATGAGCAAAAGCAGCAGTAGCAAGCGGAGAGCATGTTTAAAGACAAGCGGCCATCTTTGCTGTAATGCGCATGAGCGAAAAATCCCTCCAGAACTGCGAGTGCGTCACATCACATGGGTATGACCGACGCATGCGCAGACTGGATTTCTGCGAAGCAGCAATTCTGTAGTATGCAAGCCTTATTACGATTAATAGACACATAGGCAAGCATCTCTGGGACACCCGCCTGTAGTGTGAAAGTGCAATATTAAAGACAAAACGTATTGGTTATTGACATTATGAGTTATGTGACGTTCTTGAATGTGAGCAAGTCGCTTTACGTGCGAATCCTTGCTCCATCAATCCCCTCTTTGATGATATTTACTATCATCACTTTTAATGGAAACAGATGCCAACTTCCTTTCTCACATCTCATTCATCTCAATCTCTACGAATTTGTTGTTGAGCCTCTTCTCAGCATCCTTATTAGGATGGAAATTCTTTGCCTTTTTGTACATTTGATTTCTCAGCTCTTCTAATTCCAACTCATCAACATTCCGTTTCACTCCCCTCTTATTTACAGTGTACTTCTTTCTGCATTTTTGGCATTTGCAGCAAATTATAATGATCAACACAATCAAACTTATTCCAGCTATTGGCATCAGTATTTTTCCCACAATACTTCGACCTATGTTAGAAAACCAACTACCTACAGAGGAGAGACCATCTTCGAGGCACTATCAACTTCCAGTGGTTTGAGTTCTTTTTCCAAATTAGTTATGTTTCGCACATATTTCTTAATTTCTGCGCTCTTATCAGGAATGTAAGTGCAACAATGTTGCGCAACAATGTTGCGCCTTCAGCATCCTGTAGACTCCGCCCTCTTTTGCCAATAAGGTATCAAGAGCAAGTCGATTCTGCAAAACCATTGATCTGATCGCAACCATTTCAGTATTGACAGGCAGGAATCCAGCAGCAGTGTCAGTAGATAACCGATCCACTACTGTAGATAATTTGCAAATTTGATGAGTATTCAGAACCACTCCCACTCCAGGTATCAGTGCACTAAATATATCACCTATAATTTCTCCTACACTTTCTCGTCTACTACGTATTAAACCATTAGTATTTTCATTGCTTCCAGCGGCGTTATTCACATGGTATATTTTCGGGAAGATAATGCAAAATAGCAGCTTCCATACCAGTGATCCGGCAATTTGAAATAAGCCTTGTTTCCACATATATAATACATTCCGGGAAACACAGGTTCTGACCCATTTTTGAAACCCCAACCTCCAATTACCTTGTAATTATGTTCGCATTCACTGGAACCGATGAATACATTGTTATAATAACTAGTCTTTTCTCTATGAAGATAGAGTTTCCCTTTTCGTTCGAAGTCCAGCAACAGTGCAGGATTAGCTTCACTATTTGAGGTGCTTTCCATGTTTTCAGCCCATGTAGGAGTTTTTTGCCTCTTATCATTTGCCTTTCTCTGGAAACTCTCCCTTCTCTATTCTGCCATTTTCAAAAACATTTTCTCTTGCTCATGTAATGAACAAGTTAAATTATCTCTGTGTGCTTCATTTAAATCTATGTCACCTATAGTCAGGAAGTATTCTCCCATGTAACGAGTCACTTCGCATCTAACATGTACAATGTTCAGGTTTCCCCGAATAGGAAGTTCAGAAAAGATTAGGTCAGTGTTTGAGTAGTAGTACTGTAAGGTACTTCTGTAAAATAAGCTTGCTAATATACTACAGGAAATTCCATAGGTCAGGGGTAGATGGTGATAGGTCACACCTTCAGCTACAGAAGTAGGTAGCTTCATGCAGACATAACAATCTTCTATTTCCATAGCTTCTACATAATGCACTAAAAGGTTTGCAAAGACATTTAAATGTGTTCTGTTTTTGATTCGGTGAAAATGTAGTCCTTCCTCATCTGATGCATCTAAATCAGGTCTAGTTTGTTTCATGCTAACTGTATTCTCACGTCTTGCTACACTTCGTGGTGTTTCTTCAGTTTGTACAACTTCTGTGTCTGGTGTCACTGATTTAGTAGGGTACAGGTTAGTTTCTTTACTTATCATAAAAGGTATAAAGACTGTTAATCCTATCCATACTATCAGTACTATTGCTACGCTACATAAGCATATTTTACAGCATGTTTTACAACAGTTTCCCCTAGGTCTTCCATTCACATTTGAATCAGACATTTTGGCTCACAAGAAGCTTTCCAAACCCTCTTTGTAACTTTACACAAGAGGCTTACGCAGGTTTACTTTCAGGTTGGGTCTTCTTCTTCTGAACTCTGATCAGCAATCGAATCTTGGTCGCTTTTGTCGCTTATTTCGGGATCATCAATTTCTTCCAACACCAAGTAAGTCGATTGAGGACTCCGATAATTTTTGTTTTGTCTTTTTATTCTTGTACTTCGTCTGTTTGGCTGAGTTCCTGTTTTCTGTCTTTCACTGGCAGCCCTTTTTCGGTCTTCTAATTTCTCCTCTACAGTCTTTAATCTTAGTTTCAGTCTTTTTATGTATTTGGGTACACTTTTCTTCTTGAGCCTTTTAGCTGCTACTGTAGTTTGACTCTATTCACGAGCCCTCTTATTCTCGTTCAGTTGTGGCACTGTTTCTTTGTCGGTATCTTTTTCCCTTTCTGTCTGACTAGTCCCAGGTCTTTCTTCAGTTTCTTCTGCCTGGTTTCTAAGCTGGCCTTGTTCAGGTATATTTTGAATTTGGCTTTGACTTGACTCTGTCTCCTGAACACGTTCGTCTATTTCTATCTGTTCCTGTTCATGCACTTCGAACCCTTGATTTTCTTCCGCATGAACCTCAGCCCTAATTACTATCTGTCCCTTTTCAGTTTCTGGTGTCTTCGGAGGTGTGCCGATAACTTGGTCTGTCCCTGCTTGACCTACTTCCTGATCAGGTCTGATGTGATTCTCGTTAACCTGATCTTCTCCTTCTATTCCTGTCTCATCCTTACTATCCCACTCTTTATCTAAGTAGGAATACTTTCTGGTTCTTATTGGATCAAGAATCAGATCGTCTGCTGGGAACCATTCGTCTTGACTGGTGCTCGGTAGTTTGATATCAGCTAGTTCCGGACCCTCATCTGGAGTCTCCTCAGCTGCACCACCTTCAGCTTCAGTTGCTTCTTCTCCGGTTACCCTCTTGGTATGGCTGGCATGGATCCACTTTGGCACGCCTATGCACTTCACGGCAGTTGTAGTCACAAGGATCACTTGCCTCGGTTTTCTCCACTTTGGTCCAAGGCAGCTCTTCCGAGTGTGTTTCTTCAACACAACCCAATCACCAGGTTTCAGTTTATGGGCTGAAGTTGTAGGCCAGGCGACGGCGTCCTCCCCAATCTGGTGAGAGATAGAACGCACTTGGTCACCCAGCTGCCTGCAGTATTCTAATACCAAATCATCAGAAATACTTAGCAGTTTGTGTCCAGGTACCCATGCCTGCCGCATCACTCTTCCCATTAGTATCTCATGGGGACTCAGGCCTGTCTTTCAGTCTGGAATGCTTCTCAATCCCATCAGGACAAGGGGCAAGGCTTCTATCCAATTCAATCTTGTAGAGTTACAATTTATTTTTTTTGCCAATCTTGATTTTATAGTGCCATTCACCTGTTCGACTACTCCAGAAGCCTCAGGATGATATGCACAGTGCAGTTTTGGCTCAATCTTAAATGCCTTATAGAGTTCTGATAAGATTTCGTTGGCAAAATGCCCACCTCTGTCTGTTTCAATTATATCTGGAAAACCATACCATGGTATTAGCTCCCTTAGTAACAATTTGGCTACAGAAATAGCATCATTTTTCTTTGCTGGGTAGGCCTCCACCCATCTTGAGAATAAACAGACTATAACTAGGACATACCTATATCCTTTGCACATGGGCAACTGAATAAAGTCAGCCTGCAGTCTGATAAAGGGACCTTCTGCCTTTCCAATTGTACTCTGGACCACTACTGTTCTTTTTCCCTTGTTAAATTGCTGACAAACCAAGCACCTCTGGCAAAGTGTCTCCGCAATATTGCTGAACTTCGAATTATACCACACTTCTTGGAACATACGACACATTGCAACCCTCCCTATGTGTGTGTATCCATGTATCAATCTGGCCATTGGAGCAACCATACTGCCTGGTAATACAGGCATACCTTTCCCATTAACAATAACACCATCCCTGTCCCTAGGATGACATCCATCTGTCTCCCATCTCTCTTTTTCCTCTTCTTCTGCTGCTTGCTGCAACTCTTTCAGTTCCCTCCAAGTAGATACATTCTCAAACCCCATAAGTTGGCAGCTGTTTCCGCCTCCCCATAATTTAATTTTTAGGGGCATTTTGTATCGGGCACAATATTGGGCAATTTGGTCAGCATATCGATTTCCGGCTGTCACATCGTCATTGCCAGATTTGTGAGCAGCACACTTGACCACCGCCAATTCTTTGGGCAACTGGATAGCTTCCAGTAGGTCCTGGACCACTTTTCCATTTCTGATAGGGGTACCTGAGGAAGTCATGAATTCTCTTTGCAACCATAGCTGGCCGAAGTCATGCACAACCCCGTAACCATATTGACTGTCAGTATATATGGTTACTCTCTTATTTTTCCCTTGTTTGCAAGCTCTTGCCAATGCAATTAGTTCAGCTACTTGGGCAGATTTTATTTCACTTAAGTAGGATGCCTCTAGGGTCATTTCCAGCGTGACTACGGCATAGGCAGCACTCAGACCTCCATCTTCATGTCTTAGACAGGAGCCATCTACAAACATCACAAGGTCCTCTACAGGTAAGGCTGTTTCTTTTCTGTCAGGACGTGGCTTGGTGCTAAATTCAGTTAAGTCAATACAGTTATGCTCCATATTACCCTCAAAGTCTGCGCTTTGGGTGTTTGGTAGCAAGGTTGCAGGGTTCAGAATATTACATCGGGAAATTATCACATTTTCTGCACCTATAAGAATTCTCTCATACTTAGTCAGCCGACTGGGTGTGAGATACTGGGTCTTAGTTCAGGTCAGCAGGATCACAACTGAATGTGGAACATATACAGTTACAGGATGTCCCATAACAATGTTTTCACTCTGTTCTAGGCTAGTGCATGTTGCAGCTACTGCTTTCAGGCATCCAGGAAATCCAGCAGCCACTGGATCTAGAGTAGCCGAAAAGTAAGCCACTGGACGTCTAGTCAGACCATGTTCTTGTGTTAGGACTGAGAGTGCACAATTGTCTGGTGTGTCACAAAACAATTCAAAGTTCTTGGAATAATCGGGCATTCCTAATGCAGGAGCTGAACACAGACAATTCCGCAATTTTATCCAGGCTGTCATGCTTTCGTCATCCCATGTAACTGGATCTTGTACTCCTTTTTTGGACATTTTTATCAATGGTTTTGCTAATACAGCAAATCCCACAATCCACTG
Organism: Lissotriton vulgaris; assembly: GCF_964263255.1. Lineage (NCBI taxonomy): Eukaryota > Metazoa > Chordata > Amphibia > Caudata > Salamandridae > Lissotriton > Lissotriton vulgaris. The sequence goes on along the minus strand of NW_028250337.1, from coordinate 4,013 downwards.
TCTGCAGTATCCTACCACTCCTAGGAACATTCTGACTTCTTTCTGGGTTCTAGGTAACTCCATATCTCGGATTATTCTAATTCTTTCTGAAGTGACCCTTCGGATACCCTTTTCTATCTGGCGACCCAGATATTTCACTGAGTTTTTGCAGAATTGCAATTTGTCAGGTGATACTTTATATCCTCCTTTGCCTAGATGATTCAATAAGGCAATGGTATCACTAACACAGTCGTTCCGACTTTTAGACGCCACCAGAAGGTCGTCTATGTACTGGACCAAAACAGATTCTTTTGGCAGAATTAGTGATTCAAGGCATCTTTTTAAAATCTGATTGAAAATGGAAGGACTTTCTGTGTACCCTTGAGGTACACGATTCCAGACGTAGACATGACTGTCGAATTCAAATGAGAAAAGAAATTTGCTGTCTGGATGCAATGGGACGGAAAAGAATGCGTTACACAAGTCAATAACGGTAAACCATTCCGCATTCCATGGGATCTGGTACAAAATCACTGCAGGGTTCGGCACAATAGGACAGCAAGGTACAACAATCTGGTTTACCTTTCGCAGGTCCTGCACTACCCTGTACTTTCCGCTAGGCTTTTTAATTCCAATTATGGGTGAACTACAGGGACTGCTCATTACTTCCTGTATTATGTTTGACTCTAACAACCTTTTTACTTCAATAGCAACTCCAGCTTTCACTTCAGCACTCATTTTATACTGTCTGGTTTTCGGGTAAATAGCATTTGTTTTAATGGCTATTTTAACTGGGTCTACATTTGCCATTAATCCTACATCTTTCCCAGTGAAATCCCACACATCGGGTATCACCTTTTGTTGGAGCTCTTCAGGTAAGTCCTGTATCGTCAGTGTCTTAATTTCTGTATCGGGCCTTAGTAACATCAGTTAGTACAATCCATCTTCATCTGGGGTCTGAATTTCGACACCCTTTGGTGTGCAAAAGATGGTGCAGTTCATTTTGCACAACAAATCACGTCCTAGTAGATTCACTGGACTAGAGTCACAGACAACAAATCTGTGCATTTCTTTGAAGTTCCCTATAGAAACCTCCATTGGTTCAGTTACTGGAGTGCTGATTATTTGATTTGACACACCCACTACTTGGATGGCTTCTCCCGAGAGGGGTAGGTTTGGAACATCCACTGTTCTCACAGTAGAACGGGTAGCACCAGTGTCCAACAGAAAGGTGACATCATTTCCTTCAACCTTTCCTTCAATGTATGGCCCTGTCTGGTCTACCGGTAAGGAGGCGCCAAGCACGCACTCCTCGTCCTCCCCTCTCAGGCCCCGTCAGTATGGTTCATCACAGAGGAATGTATCATTTAACAGGAATTGCGAAGTTGCTGCATTTCTTTCATCCCCTCCTTCCCATACCTCGACCCCCTCATTCTGCTGAGTCTGATTCTTATAATTAGGTCTAGGAGCTCGAGGCAACGGATGCTGTTTTACCTGTTGCTGGTTCTTTCGTGGCCCCTCTTTCTGCACCTGTGGATTTAAACCATTTATGGGGGCATTACCAGCCTGCAAATGGGGACACTCGTCTCTCCAGTGCCCTATCTGACCGCACCCGTGACAGGGGAACTTCTTTTTGGCTTCTTCTTTACTTATTTTTACTCGGGGCTTTCCTCCTCCCCCAGAAGTAGTGTTTTGAGCATTATTATTCATTTTACTTAACTGTTTCTCTTGTTGTTCAGCCAATTTTACTTGTGCCCACATAACCTTCTCCTTCAGGGCTTTCCTCTTGTTCTCCAACTCATCCTCACAGTACTTGGCGTACTTGAGGACCTCATCTATGGGTTTGCCCTGCCAACAGATTTTATTATCTCTGATCCACTGGGATATTTCAGGTCTCAAACCCAACACGAATCGATAAATGAAATGGGTCATATCCTTCATTTCAATGTTATCGATTCCACTGTGGGTCTTGAATACCTGTAGTAATCGCTCATAATAGGAGTGCACTGTTTCATCACGGTTTTGGGTCGTTCTATCTATTTGGGTCCAATCGGTTTCTTTTGCGGGCACTTTCTCTTTTAGGTATTGTATGACTTCTACTGGTTTCTGTCTTAATTTTGGGAAATCATTGGTAAAAGACACAATATCCTGTAGGGACCATGGGACATGTAGATATTTCCCACCCGGTACTTCTCTCATGGGATACAGATTTTCTGTCTGGCCCACTTCTTTTAGAACATATTCAGAGTCTTTGGTTTGGCCTTACTATCTTCCTTTTTCTTTGCCCACCTGGCTTTCCATTTGTCTAGATCTCCCCATTACCTCAGGATATTCAGCAATTCTTTTATCTGTATCTTCTTTCCTGACACATTCATGTTTTCTAAATCTTTGTCTGAAAATTCGGCTCTGTAGGGTTTCTGTAATACTTTGGATCGGCTAACATCTATTCCCATATTAGCTGCAGTGTCCATTAGTTTCTCATGGAACACTCTGGTGTTTCGGGTAAGGCTTTTGCTTATAAACAGCAACTCCTCCTCACTAAAAGCATTCAGTCGGTCTAATCCCACATTTCCGGCCATTAGTTCCTCTATTTCTATCCTTAGCTTGTAGATATCTAAAGGTTTGGGTTGGGGAGTTTCTTTTTCTATTTCTCGGGTCCATCGATCCAGTTCCTCCGGAGTCACTACTGTGGCACTCCGAGTCCCTGAAGCTGTTTCAATTAGGACTTCTTTGGCCCTACTCTGATTTCCCGACCGTGGTTCACTGCTTCCAGGTTCCCTTATGGGCAGATCCATCAGGGAAATCACGGACTCACATTCGCTTGCCTGATCATCAACTATAAGCGGCTCTTTTCTAGGTGGGGCTACAACCGGTGTAATAACTGGAGTTCTTGGGCTAGCCTGTCTATCCCCATAAAGAGGAACAACAGGACCAATAGTTACTGGGATTGTCAGGGCTTCAGGACTGGGATTTTTCTGAGCTATAGTCTGAATGAGTTCATTTCGCTGTTTAATCAATGCTTCTTTTTCTTGCTCACGTAAAACCCTTTCCATAGAGTTGTCATGCATTACTTGGGGTACTAATGGAGGGTATATACTCGGGGCAGTTGGGATTGCCAAACTTAGTCTGTCATCATCAAAGGGTCGGTATTTTGGGACCGCTGTGCCAGGTCTGGTGGGGGCAGGGGTCGGTTGGAGAACCAGAGTGGATGGTGTTCATCGTGCGGACTGTGTCTTTGGTGGTCACCGTGGTCCAGGTGCGCAGGGTGGTGGTGGGGTGCGTTGGTTCAGTGGTTGGGTGCGTGGATGGTGCGCCGAAACTGTTGTGGATGTCAGCAATCTTGCGGTGGAAGAACGAGGCGAGGGAGTCGCGGAGATCTTGTGAAGGGGTGATGTTGTTGTTGCCGGTGCTGGGGTTGGAGAACTCCTTGACGATGCTGAAGAGTTCCTTGCTGTCGTGGGCGTTGTTGTCCAGTCGCTCCTTCAGTGATTTCTTCTTGGTGGTGCGGATGAGCTGGTGGTGCTTGCGGGTGGCGTGTTTGAGGGCGGTCATGTTGTCAGGCTCTTTGAATGTTTAATCCTCTAACTTTTTTAAATGTTTGGGGTTCCTGATCCTGTATTTTCCTTCGGGAGCTTAACTCCTTTGAGTACCATTTTTTGCAACATAATCTCCTGGGGTAATTACAGAATTGATTATGGCTTCTGAAGTGGGTTCTTATCTCCCTTTGTGCTGTTTACCTGTCAGGTATAGGGTATTCTATCTCTCCTGTGGTCGTGCCCACGCTCTGCTTCTAGGCAGTTCCCCTTACCAGTGACCCGCTGTTAAAGTAGATTCCCTTTTATTGATGTGTGATTGATACTGACCCAACCGCAAGGAGTGGTTCTGCCACAGTATTGGAATTTCCAACAGTTATAAGTTGAGCATAGAGGTGGCTTTCACATCTGGGGATTGTAGTGAATTTGGGGATTTTATCCAACAGAATTATAGAAATAAATGTGTAGTCCAACACTGAGATCTTTTTAACCCTGTGGGTG
>NW_028250336.1:0-73314 GCF_964263255.1 Lissotriton vulgaris | reverse complement strand
CTTTTTTGATATCTGTGTCGTCTTCATATGCCACCGATGACATCCGAGCCCTGCTTGACAACGGAGAAACAGCGGCCCTCATCCTCCTGGACCTCTCCGCAGCATTCGACACTGTCTGCCACCGCACCCTAGTGCAGCGCCTCAGCAACGTCGGAATCCAGGAGAAGGCACTGGAGTGGATCATCTCCTTCCTCGCTGGAAGGACACAGAGAGTCCGCCTACCGCCGTTCAGATCAGAAGCCACCTAAGTCATCTGCGGCGTTCCTCACGGCTCCTCGCTCAGCCCCACCCTCTTCAATGTCTACATGAGCCCTCTCGCAACCATCGCAAGCCAACACAACCTCAACATCATCTCCTACGCCGACGACACCCAGCTGATCCTCTCCCTTACCAACGACCCCGCCACCGTCAGAGCCAACCTACACGAAGGGATGAAAGACGTAGCCGAGTAGATGATGGCCAGCCGCCTGAAACTGAACTCAGACAAGACGGAAGTCCTCATCCTGGGCTCCTCGCCCTCCGCCTGGGACAACTCCTGGTGGCCCCCTGCCCTGGGCACCGCACCCAAACCAACAGACCACGCACGCAACCTGGACTTCATCCTGGACTCCTCCCTCTGCATGACCAGACAAGTCAACGCCATCTCCTCGTCTTGTTTCAACATCCTGCGCATGCTACGTAAGATTTTCCGGTGGATCCCCACCGAGACCAGGAAGACGGTCACCCAGGCCCTCGTCACCAGCCGTCTGGACTACGGCAATGCCCTCTATGCCGGAACAACCGCCAAGCTCCAGAAGAGACTCCAGCGAATCCAGAACGCCTCAGCGAGACTCACCCTCGACATCCCCCGACACAGCCACATCTCCGGACACCTGAGAGACCTGTACTGGCTCCCGCTCAACAAGAGAATCACCTTCCGGCTCCTCACCCACGCACACAAAGCCCTACACAACCAAGGCCCGAGCTACCTCAACAGCCGCCTCAGCTTCTACGCTCCCACACGCCAGCTCCATTCGACCAGCCACGCCCTCGCCACCGTCTCCCACATCCGAAGAGCCACAACAGGAGGAAGGTCCTTCTCCTACCTGGCCACCAAGACCTGGAACTCCCTCCCGACCCACCTCCGCCTGACCCAGGACCACTTCGCCTTCAGGAAGCAGCTCAAGACCTGGCTATTCGAGCAGTAGCGGACCCCCCCTCCCAAAGTGCCTTGAGACCCTCCGGGTGAGTAGTGCGCTATATAAATGCGATGATTGATTGATTGATTGTTTCCATTCCTGACCACTTATCACTTTCTTCGGGTCTTCCGCAAAAGCTACTCTGACTTCGCCCTCGTCCGCGCCAGTGGGTGCTTCCTATATCGCTGAGGCTTGGCTGAGATAATCTGCCACCTTGTTTCTTGTTCCCGGGATGTACTCAACATCATATCTGTAATCTAACAACTTCAGCGTCATCTTAGGGATGCGGGGTGTAGCGCTTGCATGACCGTAGGACGTAAATACCTTGACCAGGGCTTTCTGGTCTGTCTTAAGTAGGAACCTCGTGCCCCATAAGAATTGGTTGAATTTCCCCATGGCCCACACTCCAGCCAGCATCTCTTTTTCTATTACGCTGAATTTCTGTTCTGTCGGTGACAATAAACTGGACGCAAAGCTGATGGTCGTCATCTCTCCATTCTTCCTTTCTTGCCTGAGGACTGCCCCTAGTCCCTATTCGCTCGTGTCAGTGGTCAATATGGATTGTCCTTGTGGATCAAACCCTTGTAGAAGGATTGCTTTGCTGATGTCTTCCTTGATTCTCTGAAATTCTCCTTGCACCTCTCCTGTCCATTCAAAGGCTGTTTTGTCACATATGAGTAGCCGCAGGTGGTTTGTCTTGGTGGCAAAATGCTGCACAAACTTACTGTAATATTTGGGCATCCCTAAGAATGATCTCAATTCTTCCTTGTTCTTTGGTGCGGGTGCTTCACATATCGCCTTGACATTAGTGTGTTTGGGTGTGATGCCTTGCTCAATCAATCAATCAATCAATCACGGCATTTGTAAAGCGCGCTACTCACCCGGGAGGGTCTCAAGGCGCTGGGGGAGAGGGGTAAGTTACTGCTCAAACAGCCAGGTCATGAGCTGCTTCCTGAAGGAGAGATGGTCTTGGGTTCGCCGAAGGTGGGTGGGGAGGGAGTTCCAAGTCTTGGCTGCCAGGTAGGAGAAGGATCTTCCTCCGGCGGTGGCTCTGCGGATGTGTGGTACGGTGGCGAGTGCGTGGCTGGTTGATCGTAGCTGGCGGGTGGGCGTGTAGAAGGTCATGCGGTCGTTGAGGTACTTGGGGCCCAGGTCGTGAAGAGCCTTGTGTGCGTGGGTGAGGAATCTGAATGTGATTCTCTTGCTGACGGGAGCCAGTGCAGGTCTCTCAGGTGTCCAGTGATGTGGCTGTGTCGGAGGATGTCCAGGATGAGTCGTGCGGAGGCGTTCTGGATGCGTTGGAGTCTTCTTTTAAGTTTGGCTGTGGTTCCGGCGTAGAGGGTGTTCCCGTAGTCCAGCCAGCTGGTGACGAGTGCATGGGTGACGGTCTTCCTGGTTTCAGTGGGGATCCATCTGAAGATCTTGCGGAGCATGCGCAGGGTGTTGAAGCACGAGGATGAGACGGCGTTGACTTGTCTGGTCATTGACAGGGAGGAGTCCAGGATGAAGCCCAGGTTGCGTGCGTGGTCCGTTGGTTTGGGAGCGGTGCCCAGGGCCGGGGGCCACCAGGAGTCGTCCCAGGCGGAGGGTGATGATCCCAGGATGAGGACTTCCATCTTGTCTGAGTTCAGTTTAAGGCGGCTGTTCCTCATCCAGTCGGCGACGTCTTTCATCCCTTCGTGTAGGTTGGCTCTGGCGGTGGTGGGGTCGTTGGTGAGGGAGAGGATGAGCTGGGTGTCGTCGGCGTAGGAGATGATGTTGAGGTTGTGTTGGCGTGCGATGGCTGCGAGGGGGCTCATGTAGACATTGAAGAGGGTTGGACTGAGTGAAGATCCTGGTGGTACGCCGCAGATGACTTTGGTGGCTTCGGATCTGAACGGAGGCAGACTCTCTGGGTTCTTCCGGTGAAGAACGAGATGATCCACTCCAGCGCTTTCTCTCGGATTCCGATGTTGCTGAGGCGCTTCACTAGGGTGCGGTGGCAGACAGTGTCTAATGCCGCAGAGAGGTCCAGGAGGATGAGGGCCGCGGTTTCCCCGTTGTCGATCAGGGTTCTGATGTCTTCGGTGGCTGCAATTAGGGCGGTCTCGGTGCTGTGGTTGGCCCGAAACCCGGATTGCGAGCGGTCGAGGGATCCGTTCGTCTCGAGGAAGGTGGCAAGCTGTTTGTTGACGGTCTTCTCGATAACTTTGGCCGGAAAAGGAAGGAGCGAGATGGGGCGGTAGTTCTTGAGGTTGGTGGGGTCCGCCGTTGGTTTCTTCAGGAAGGCGGTTAGCTCGGCGTGCTTCCAGCTCTCCGGGAAGGTGGCGGTGTAGAAGGAGGAGTTGATGGTGTCTCACCAATCTCGTGCCCTAAGTAGGTCACTGACGCCATTCTGAACCTGCACTTTTCCTAGCCCGCTGTCAGGCCATTTTTTTCCAATACTTGCAGCACTCTTGCCAGCTTCCTGTCATGGTCAGTTTTATCCTTGCCCATCACCAAGATGTCATCTTTGAAATATTGTACTCCCTCTATGTCTCTAAATAGTTTGTGCATCAGTTTTTGAAACACTGCCGCTGCTGACGCCAAGACGAATGGCATCCGGCGGAACTTGTAACATCTGAACGGCGTGATAAAAGATGTCAGTTTTCGGCTCGTGTGATGCAGGACTATCTGGTGGTATGCAGATGTGAGATCAATGGTGAAAAACCACTTTATCCCCTTTGTTTTTGCTAGCATTTCCTCAATCCTCGGTAAAGGGATTTTCTCCACGATTATGCAATTGTTTATCTCCCGTAAGTCCACGCACAGGCGAACCTTGCCGTTGGGTTTCGTCGCCAGCACCAGCGGGGCCAGCCATTCTGAACAGTATATCGGTTCAATGATCCCGTTGTCTTCCAATCTCTGCAGCTCTTGTTGCACCGCTTCTCTGATTGCTATCGGTATATTCCTCACTTTGTGAGTCACTGGTGTGACGTTCTCCTTAAGATCAATTCTGTGGGTGAATTTTGTTAGTCTCCCGACCTTTCCTCCAAACACCGTGGGGAACTCGCTTTTCATTTTCCTGAAGTTTGGCTAATGCTCTATGCTGGTCATTAGGACTTGCGTGTCCCCTCCTGGGTTCAATTGTATGCCCAACTCGCCTTGGTCGATCCATCCTAGCACCGAGGGACCCTTCTCAGCATGTATAGTTTGCACTCAGCACTGCGTTCCTCAAACACAAACTTCAGGGCTCGATTTCCGACCATCGGAATGGGTTTGCCCGTAAACGTGACAGGACGTATGTCTGGAGGTTCAAGGTATGATCCCAGGCTAGGATTGAAATTTTCACTCCACACTGTCCGTTGTACAATGGTGTACGGAGAACCAGAGTCCGCTACCATCTTGACCGGTACCCCTCCTATAACCAAGTCACAGGGTGGTTTCCTGGAGCGTCTGCAATCAATGCCCAGCACTTGTTCTTCGACGCACAGTACATTGTCGTCTTCATCTTTCCCGTCTTCGTCAACTTCCTCATCTTGCGCTATGTACTTAACTGTTGGCCTTTTCATCTTGCGACAACACACTTTTTCAAAGTGTCCTAAAATTCCGCAATACATGCATTTCGCCCGGAAGGCAGGGCAACGTTTATCATATGCCGCATGGGATGGGCTCCTGCACCTGTAGCATGTGTTAGTACCCTTCTTGTTTAGTTTCTTTGCCTGTGTGGGACGTGGAGTCCATTTGCCTTGCAGTTTCCCTTCCGCCGCCGTTGTTTTGCCCCTTTCCGGTGGTTCTGCTTTGACAACTCTTCTGACAATGGGCCTCGCGGTGTTCTCTCTCTTCGCAGCATCCGCACATCTTTTGGATAGCTCAGCCTTTTTCACCATAGCTATGACCTCCTTCAGGGTAGCATCTCCATTCACCCATAGCTCGTCCTGGATCGCTGTGTTTGTCGTGTGCATGACTATTTGGTCTTTGATAAACTCGTCATGCAAGGCCCCAAATTTGCACGTGATCGCTAGTTTCCTCAATGCCGCCACGTAGTCGTCGATGGACTCACCGGTCACTTGTTTCCTCTGCTGGAAATTGTATCTGTCTATAGACGGGCACACCGCCGGTCTGTAATGGTTGTTTAGGTCTTCTATCGCGTGCCGAAACACGTCGTTGTCAGCGGCTTGCCGTTGTGCGGGGACCAGATTCTGGAATACCCTGATTCCTTCTGGGCCTAAGTTGTGGAGTAGGATTCTCTTCCTCCTCTTGCTGGGAAATGCCTCTCCACTCTCATCCTCTAGAGCTTCTAAGTAGTTCATAAAGTATTCTCTCCAGTCCTCCCATTTCAACAGGGGCTCGTCCGGCTTGGGTAGGAATGGGATTGGGATCGTAAGCGAAGACGCCTGCGCACACATTTCTGCCCGTCTATCTGGCGCTGTCTCTTCCCCCTGTGGACTGCAATAAGCATCGACTGCTGAGAGGGCAGGACCCCCGTCGGTAAATCATTGGCAGAGAGAGAGTCAAAGGAAAGCTGCATGGCGCCAGCCAAGCACGACAGTCTGGGCAGATTTGTTTCATTGTAGCACTCCCAGCCACTCCAGAGCTGGGAACAGATGGCTCTATAACTATTTATTGAACTCAGCCCAGCAAGCTGCAGCTGTTAGCAGAACGTCTCTCGGAGCTGCAGAGCCAGTGCACAGGCGCTACTGGTGGCGCGCGCTGGCGAGTGACATAATGCGTGACAATGCATTTCAGTGCGGTGATGCGGAACACCGCACTGAAATGCGTGAGCGTCACACCTGAAGCGTGATACTTGGCAGGACTGCACTGCCTGTGGACTCCTGGTTGGCCTGTATTGACAATCCAGAACCCCTGAAAACTTTCAGAAGAAAGCTAAACTTAAAAAATACCATAAGTTTTCTGACCTTTTCTAGCTTGTGTCCAAATTGCCTATGCCAACTTCACTGCTCTTTGCTTATTCTTCTTAAGTGCATATTTACCTTTAATACAATATATAAAAGAAGTTTTTGGTTTGAATGTTCAGGTTCACGTTTTTAACCAATGCTATTATCTCCTCAGATGCTCACTTCAAAGCATGCATTTGTTTATTGAAGGTTTTTTCTTACTAATTAATGTCAGGACATCATTCCTGATGCTGCAGCATGACTAAAGAAAACAAACAAAAGAAGGCATGATGATGCGGAGGCGTAGTCATTGTGTTGTCATGGGCTGCACGCATGCATGCTCCTACAAAAATACACAAGCACTTAAAAAAAAATTACCATATTGGCTCAGTAAATTAAAAAAAAATCAACTGAAAAGTGTTTTTTTTTATAAAAAAATCTCAGATGGAGATGAACAAAAGGAAGGGTGCAGGTCGGTGGAAGTATCAAATAGGACGCGAGTGTGGGAAACCATCACAAACCATGCAGGTTGGGGAAACAGCATGAACGGCGCAGGTGGTGGAAGTCAACATGGAGGGCAGGGGTTGAGGAAGCAACGCAAAGGGCAATGTGGGCGGGTGATGCCACAGGTGAGGGAGAGCAACATGGGACAGACAGGGGAGAAGTTCCCAGGTCAGAAATCAATCCGGGAGTGGGGGTAAACTAAACAAGCGTGACATGAAGAGGGGGGAGCAAACAGGTGCCAGAGTGCAACACAGAGTGCGGGCAGAAGTACATGAGGAAGACAGCTGGAAAACACATGCACATTCATAGAGGGCTTAACCCAGAAGAAAAAAGTAGTGCATGAAGACCATGCAGGGGAAGGACCTCAGTAATGTGTCCATGCTCCAGAAGATGGACAACAAAAGAAGAGGAAGGAAAGCACACACAAGCTAACAAATAAAAAGCAAGAAAATGACAGAGACATTCATGCCAACCAGTGGTAAGCAATATGCTGGGTGTAAGCTCCCTGTAAGCAGGCACTATGTCTCACTAACATGCAGCTTGTGCTATCTGGTAGGTGAGACTTAAAAATGAGTGGCAAGAGTGAAAACTGAAGAAAGAACATATAAAGTGTGCATAAAACATATCTAACGAGATGAAAAACAATCAAAATGACAAATCTAAAGAAAGGCATGAGAAGAGCACTGAAAGCAACAGTATTTAGAAGCAGCGTGTACACAAATTGAACATTCAACAGTTATGTTTTTTTCTCATTTTTTATTTAGAAGATTTAATATATCTCTTACTAGGCATGCTTGGCGAGGGAGAGCTGTACAGAGAAATAGGGAAATGAAGTAAAACTGCATTTGAAAGTAAAAAAAAAAAGTAACATAACAACCGTGTAGATGAATTTAGAAACAGACATTGAACCAACTTGCATTAGAATATAAATAATAATAATAATAATAATACAGAATTTTGTAAAGCGCGTACAGTTACCTCAACCAGAGGTGTCCCGGCGCTAAGTGTGCAGTGCAAGCGAAAAACCGCGTGATGAGAAAGAAGGAGAAGGAAGCTCAATTATTTAAAAAGCCACGTTTTCAGCAGCCTCCTAAAAATAGCTTCAGATGGTGCCCACCGTATAACCCGCGGTAGAGTGTTCCAGAGCTTCGCCGTACTGGCCGAGAAGGTCCTGCCCCCATCCGAGCCCGCCTAACTCGTGGGACACGGAGTTGGAGCAGGGAGTTGGAATGAAGAAGTCTTGTCTTACATATCTAGGGAGTCGAGCCTTCAAGTAGTTAGGAAAAGTTGGTGCACAGACATAATATCGAGTCCAAAATATCGATTGGACATAATATCGAGTTGTAAATATAGATTGGACAAAATATCGACAGGACAGAATATAGATATCCCAAATATCGTTTTTAAGGTAAGTAATGTAATATCGACTGTTAAAAATATAGAAAGTTAAAATATCGAAGTAAATATTCTAGATAGTTAAAAATATCGATTTTTTATTAATATCAAATTTTTTATAGTTTTTTTATGTTATAATATATGTGAAAAGTGTGTATTTATGTTATAATTAATTTTAATTAATGAATTGTGTTTTTATAATTATTAATTTAATTCTGTAGCGGGTTGTGGGTTTATAGGGGAAAAGGTTGGGAAGTAATTTAATTATAATCAATTAAATATGTAAATGTATATATTGGTAGTAATTTTTAATTAATTTTTTATTAATTTATGTTTGTTAATTAATTAAATTTGAATTGGTAATTAATTTAAATTAATTGATTAATTGGTAATTATGTAAATTTAACTAATTTTTTTTCTGCAGCGGGTTGTGGGTTTATAGGGAATTGGGTGGGAAGTAATTAAATTATAATTAATTAAATATGTAAAATTATTTTTGGGTATTTATTTAGAATTATTTATTAATTAATTTTATGGGTAATTATTAAAATTGTATTTGCCAATTAATTTAATTTAATTGATTAATTGCTAATTATGGTAATTTTAATAATTTCTTTTCTGTAGCGGGTTGTGGGTTTATAGGGGAATAGGGTGGAAAGTTGTTTATTAATAATTAATTAAATAATTAAATTTATTTAATTGTCTTTAATATGAAATAATTGTTAATTAATTTTTAATTATTAAATAATTAATTGTTAATTTGTAATTAATTTGTATTAATAGGTAACTAAGGGCCAGATGTAGGTGGCCGAAAATAGCCATTTACCGATCGGTAACGGCCGAATTCGGCCGTTACCGACCGGTAAATGGCCATTGACATGTAGGGGCCCTTAAATGTTGCATTTTCGGTAATTTTACCGAATCGGTAATTTTACCGAATCGGTAATTATACCAATTCGGTAATTATACCGAAAATGCAAGATTGAAATGTGGGTAGCCAATTTTCCATTGGCACATGGCTTTCAAAATCGGTATTTTACCATGGAATACAAATCCATGGTAAAATACCGATTCCTGTGTACATGCACATCAGCGCATGTACACATGTGCCATGTGACCGACAGACGTGCCCTTAGGGCATGTCTGTGTGCCACATTGCACACATGCCCGTTTTGGGGGTGCTAGAGGGTGTCAAAGTGACACCCCCTGCACCCTTGACAAATTCGGTATTTACCGATTCGGTAAATACCGAATCGGTATTTGAATTGAATCCTATGGGCTTCAAGGCCCATAGGATTCAATAGCAAATACCGATTCGGTATTTACCGAATCGTTAAATACCAAATTTTTAAGGAATCGGTAAAAAATCGAGATGTTGGTACCTACATCCCATTTACCGATTTTGAAATACCGAATCGGTAAAATTCGGTAATATTCGATATTTCAAAATCGGTAAATGTGATTTACCTACATCTGGCCCTAATTGAAATAATTATTGTTAATTAGTAAATTTAATATATTAATTATTATATTATATTAAATTGTTAATTATTTTTAATTATTTTTTATATATATTAATTTATCATTTTTTTTATAATATATGAAGTATTTACTTTCCCTAATGTTGTATTCTCTGGAGTGGGAATAGTAATTTTAACCCTTACCTTATCCAAAGCTTTCCCTACTGTTGCACCCACTGGAGTGGGAATAGTAAATTTTACCTCTACGCTATCCAACGCTTTCCCTACTGTTGCACCCACTGGAGTGGGAATAGTAATTTTAACCCCTACGTTATCCATCGCATTCCCTACTGTTGCACCCACTGGAGTGGGAATAGTAATTTTAACCCCTACGCTATCCAACGCTTTCCCTACTGTTGCACCCACTGGAGTGGGAATAGTAATTTTAACCCCTACGCTATCCAACGCTTTCCCTACTGTTGCACTCTTTGAAGTGGGAATAGTGATTTTCACCCTTACGCTATCCAACGCTTTCCCTACTGTTGCACCCACTGGAGTGGGAATAGTAATTTTTACCCCTACGCTATCCAACGCTTTCCCTACTGTTGCACTCACTGGAGTGGGAATAGTAATTTTTACCCCTACACTATCCAACGCTTTCCCTACTGTTGCACCCACTGGAGTGGGAATAGTAATTTTAACCCCTACGCTATCCAACGCTTTCCCTACTGTTGCACTCTTTGGAGTGGGAATAGTAATTTTAACCCCTACGCTATCCAACGCTTTCCCTACTGTTGCACCCACTGGAGTGGGAATAGTAATTTTTACCCTTACGCTATCCAACGCTTTCCCTACTGTTGCACCCACTGTAGTGGGAATATTATTTTTTTACCCCTACGCTATCCAACGCTTTCCCTACTGTTGCACTCACTGGAGTGGGAATAGTAATTTTTACCCCTACGCTATCCAACGCTTTCCCTACTGTTGCACTCTTTGGAGTGGGAATAGTAATTTTAATCCCTACGCTATCCAACCCTTTCCCTACTGTTGCACTCTTTGGAGTGGGAATAGTAATTTTTACCCTTACGCTATCCAACGCTTTCCCTACTGTTGCACCCACTGGAGTGGAAATAGTAATTTTAACCCCTACGCTATCCAACACTTTTCCTACTGTTGCACCCACTGGAGTGTGAATAGTAATTTTTACACTTTTGTTATTGTATGTTAATAATATTGGATATTATTTAATTATATTTTGTTACTATATATATATATGTTTTAACAAATATGATTAAAACATTTTTTATAACTTATATTAATAATTTAATTATTAAAAGTTAATTTAAGTATTTTTAAGTATATTTTAGTAATTAATTTTTAATATTAATTTAATTTAACATTGTTTTTAGAAAAGTCGATATTTTTATAAACTATATTTTAGTAAACGATATTTTTAACTCGATATTTTAGTACTTACCTGTTTGTAGATAGAAACTCGATATTTTGTCTGTCGATATTTTTTCAACTATATTTTTGCTGGTCGATATTCTGTCCATCGATATTATGTCAGTGATCCGGACAAGTTCCATGTAAGACTCTAAAAGCTAAGGTCAAGGCCTTAAATTTGATTCTACTAGCTACCGGTAGCCAGTGTAGTCTGTACAAATGCGGAGAGACACGCTGCTTAAATGGGATATGCTTTACCAGTCTCGCTGCCGCATTCTGGACGGCTTGTAACCGTTGGATCAGATATTTCAGAAGGCCCAGATATAAACCGTTAGCATAATCCAGCCTTGAGGTGACCATAGCATGGATTACCGTTTTACGGCATCCCTCTGCAAGAGGCGGAGACATTTTCGTAGCTCCCTCAATTTGCTTAAGCATCCTCTGACCACCTGTTGGATGTGGGGCAAAAAAGATAAACTATTATCCCACTTTACTCCCAGGTTTTTAGCCTTAGTGCTGGGGATAGGCGCTGTGCCCATCTCTGTAGGCCACCAGAGCTCCGAAGAGGGGCGGGGGCCTTTCCCAAAGAAGTAGCTTAGCAGTCATATGCAGATAGAGTCACAGTACGTCTTTCTGTAACAGGGGTTGTCTCACTGTTTGTCTTGGCTCTTTGTATTGTCCCACTTAGGACTGTCTTGTGCTTTTTTTCTTAAGAGTGGTCAGAATTTGAGCTTTACTTGTAATGAGGGCTACAGAGTTCAAGTGTTTTGTGGTAACTTTTGAAAAAGCTGGCCTGATGGTCTTTGCGTCAAGGGTTTTTGGATTTCCAGGTCAAGTTCATTCTTGCTTCTGGGAGTGCGTGTGCCACGTAAGGTCATTAACTTCTTCGCCAGTTGTTCAGTACCTTTAAGTGGACAGCCTTGGAGGTTACATTGGCAAGTCTTAATGTATATCTCTGTTGTTTGGGGAGCCACTGGAGATCACTTGCACAGGCGTAAAGTGATTCACTTCTGCCTTTTACCGCCACAGCTGTCTGGACTCTTCCTTCATACACTTCAGAGGGCAGCCACCCCTGGTACTGATTTCTGAGGTGTGTTACCCTCCTTTGTTTCTGTGGGGTTCATCCTTCCCAGGCCAGCCGCAGCGTGAACAGTAATTAGCACATGGAGATTGCATCCCCATTCTCTCCTCTCCTGGGAGGAGGCCTAATTTCTGGCTAGTGGCCCCATTGCATGAGGGACGTTTGATCCTCCAGCTGAACAGCAGAGTAATTAGCCTGGCACACCAAGGGGAACAAACCCCTGAGTCAGAGAAATATGACAAATCCCCAAGTTCTAGAAGGAGTGCAGCTATCACAAAAATAACATTGAATCTGCATTAAGATCCATTTTTATCATATGATCATTCTGTTGCACTAGTTTCTAGGCCTAACTTTATGGTTCTGCCCTTTCTCACTCCGCACCCCTACCTCAGCCCTCATGACTTGCACTTTCATTAGTTACTGATCCTCGCTTGTTCAGCTCCTTGTGCCTGCCAGACGGTGATGAGTACCTACCTGCATGGTATCACCATCACTACTTCGCAGAGGTGCTGATGAATACGTATAAAAAGGTGGTGCACAGGTCATTCACACTCCCTCCATCACCATTCTCTGTGTACCACTTTCTTTGGTAATTGTCCTTTCTCTATTGCAGCTGTTAGTGTCAATGTGCCCTCTACTTTTGCCATCTTACTGAGCAGCACTTTCCTTTGGATAACAAGCATTTACAATGCAATAGGTCTCGCAATTAAATTGTTTTCAGCTATTGGTATTGTAAATGTCATTGTTATTTACAATATCAATACAATGGTATGGGTGCACTAATTAGCTGGGAATGTATTTTAGAACACATTTCCAGCACTGACAGGGCAACATTGGCAGTACCGAGCTGGACGCAGCGCTCAAGGTGCTCTCCAGTGAGTCACCACAGGGTCAGCCCCCCTTCCCCCACCACACTCTTTTTTTTTTTAATAAGCGCAGCGCCGTTTTCATGGACACCTTGCTATACAATGCAATAGGTGTTGCTTTTGGTATTGTACCATACACAATATTTCTCGCCAGTGCGAGGAGCCCATGTGCGCTGCAACGCTAGGTGAGACCTAAAAACCAGTATAGCCAAAAGTTTTCCCCCACAAGAGGAGCTTGAATGTTAAACACAAGCAGACACTATATGGAAGAACAGGGACATTGCCCACGAGTAAGCAGGGACAGAGAATATGGATATAGTTAAATGGCAAAACAGTGTGAAAAAGGATTGGGAAACAGCTCAATGTGGAAATGCTGCTCAGTGATAGTGTGATGTCAGAGGACAAGAACATAGCACAGTGGTGCAGCAATGACGAGGGCTGAGTCGAACAAAGGAGCTAGATATCAGGGTATATCTAGGGCCACTAGAATTAAGCAGCAATGTTGAGTAAATTAGGCGGCAAGTAAAGGCAAACTATGTGGCATAATGCAGCACATTTTGGGATAGCATTACTGCATTAGTTTGCCATTTTTACACATAGCACACTGTCTGGGCAAAGAGGTCACCTTATCAGTACCAGTTTCACATTCAAATACAGCAGTAAGTAATTCAAATATGACCAATCAATCAGTCAATATTTGCAAACAGCTTTCCATTGTGCAAGGACACTTGGCACCTGGTTTTTAGTAACTTTTGATCAATTTGAGTTTGAAACAAACATCTTGTTTTTTAAATCAGCAAATTATGCAGCAGACGATGTGGCGAATGTGGCAAATCCATAATTATACATAAAATGCAACACTTTTGCATAATTCCCAGGGCCCTGAATATAGCTCAGTGGTAGATATATCTTATTAGCACAGCAGTGATATGGATGAAAATATAGGCCAGCGGTCAAGCAGTGAGAAATGATCAGGGCTGGCTTTAGGGCAGGGTAACCAGTGCAGTAGCACTTGGTGCTGAGCTTGGAGGGGCTCTGTGTTGAGAAGATACTTTGGGGTTTAAATTTACCTGCTTCAGCTTTCCTTGTGTCAACCCTTTTCAGACAACAATAAAAATGTTCAAGATAACTCTCGTGATTGAATTTCCAGCGGGAGAGAGATTAGAATTGTGTCTAGAGGCAGGATAATTTGTCATAAAGTAGCATAGAGGGTTAATATGCCTGCTGCAAATTATTATTATTATTATTATTATTATTATTATGATTATTATTATTATTTTTACATTACTACGGCGCACAGCTACCCGGAGGTTTCCTAGCACCATCGGACCCACGCAAGACGAAAGAGAAACCCTATTGGTTAAATAACCATGTTTTTAGGTCTTTGCGGAATTTGTAATAAATAGTTTCATGCCGGAGTTGTAAGGGGAGTGAATTCCACAGTGAAGGAGCTAAGTAAACAAAAGACTGACCTTCCCTTGCGTACTCGTTTAATCCTGGGGACTTGAAACTTTGCTTGAGTAGAGGCTCGAAGAAGACACGTAGGGAGGTATGGGTGTACCAAGGCACTGAGATACTGTGGCGTTGCACCCGATTTAATCCTATGCATATAGTTGCGGAGGAAGCCTGAGATAGAGGCCTTAATTTTTTTATGCTTGGAATTTGGCAACATCCTAAGTATTTTTTTGAGCCATCTGAGGATTGTAAACCAGGTTGAGGTGACCTTAACCGCTTGCTGTCTCAAAGATAGTTGCTCATCTATGATTATGCCTAGATTACGGAATGATTGTGACGGTTGGGGGAGATCACCCATTTGAGGCGGCCAATGTTGGAATCCCCAGAGAGCTTTATTTCCGCCGAGGATTAGAAATCCAGTTTTTCCCCTGTTTAATTTCAACCTGTTGGTATGCATCCAGCTAGCTATCTTTTGTAGCCCTACCTTCGGAGAGGACACGTTGGATGCCTCCTTGTTAAACAAGGAGAAGATAAGCTGGGTGTTGTCCGCATATGAATATATGGTTAGCCCAGCCTCTTCAGCTATTGTGGCCATGGGGCTAACATAGATATTAAAAAGTGATGGGCTTAGGATAGATCCCTGTGGTACTCCATATGGGGAATCATGGGCCTTAGAGCTTGCCGTCGGCGAAAAAAACCTGAAAAGTCCTGCCAGACAAAATGCTTGACAGCCACGTGAGTGCTGATCCGACAATGCCCCAAGAATGTAGAACTTGTAGAAGGGCAGTGTGTGACACAGTGTCGAAAGCAGCCCTCAAGTCAAGCAGTATGAGTGCCACCGTTTCTCCCATATCAAGACATTGGCAAAGAATTTCTGTGACTCCCAAGAGTGTGGTTTCTGTAGAGAAGCCAGCTCTAAATCCTGATTTGAGATGTGTGTAGGATTCTTTAGGAGTCAGCCGTCAATTGATATGTTTTTCTAAAATGTTTGAAAATGCTGGGAGTATTGAGATCGGGCGGAAGTTGGATGGTTCCACCGGATCAGCATTCACTTTTTTTTAGCAAGGGGAGAACCATGTCATGTTTCCAAGCTGCTGGTAGTATTGCTTCACGTAGCGAAGCATTAAGCAGTTCCATAATAACATTGAGTAGTGGTACATCCAATGTTTGATGAATGGAATGGAGAGAGGGTCATTGGGAGAGCCAGATTTAAGGCAAGGGGACTGAATGCGACTGAAAGAAGCAGTATCCAGAGGCAGCCAGTTTACATGCGTCTTGCCAGGTCTTGCAATAGTGTCCTGCGTCATTGGAAGAGTGGTGCAGCCTGATGTAGAGACATCGATCTTTAATTTCAACTCCACATTAGTTGTCATAGTTTTGAATTCTGTATAAATGTTTTCTATTTTATTAATAAAGAACTCTACCAGATCTCCACACTGAGCTTCTGTTAACCCAGGTGGCGCTGGTTGGCAAGTTGCGCCTGACAGCTCTTTCACTACTTTAAATAGGACTTTCGGGCTGTTATGTGCCAATAAAATTATGTTATTTACATGCTCAGCATGAGCAGCGTTACACAGGGCATGATAATCTTTTTTTCCAGTTTATAAGTTCGTCTTGACTCAGGCGCATAGTCCTTCCTCCACAGTCTCTCCAAGGCTTTACATTTGGTTTTTTCTACTTTTAATTTTTCAGAAAACCAAGGGTTAGGAGGCGGTGATTGTTCATTTTTTTAGGTGACAGAGAAGACATGAATCAATAGATGACGTCTGCCAGGTTTGAATAGTGTCAGCATCTGCTATCTTGGTTGAAGTGATGTCAGGAATGTTATTCTTAAGATGTTGATTAAATAGATCTACATCTAGTGTTTTCCAATTTCTAAACCCCGCTTTGATAGAAGAAGTAAAGGAGTTATCATGCAAAGAACATGTACCAGGTAGATTACAGAACTGTATTTTATGTGGATAGCTCAGCTGATTACAGCTTCTGTCACAGAGATCCTTTTGTTACATGCGGTTTACATCACATTGAGCTATGAACTGTCATACATGCAAGCTGCATTGTATATGTTGGAACATTATTTGTTTCCCTAGTCTTTCAATATCCTGATGTTGCTAAAAAATAGTTTGTTTGAGTAAAAATAAATTCTTATTAGTAAAGTTAATTCCATCCACCACTGAGGTATGTTTTAAATCCTGAGTTTGTGCCTTTCCAGGCCAAATACTTTCACAAAATACTGCCTACTAGTATGGGTGAGGCGATGCCTACACCATTGTCTTATGTAACATTTCCTATAGATTGATTTTCCCGTGCGTGATTAATTTCTTCTGTATAATGTGTATGTAAGCGCTCTGACACCCTTCTCTGGTATGAGTAGCGCTATAAAACAAATGATACTCATGTGAGTTGATGAGTGACACAGTTGGAGGGTGTCAGAGAGGGAATCTGTGGCAAAGGAGGTCACTGGTGGGGGGGCAAAAAGATTGTTGGACCGGGTGCCACAAAAGTCGATCTTAAAAAGATGGCAGTACAGCTTAGTGGGGGGTGAGAGGGAGCAGTGATAGAGGAGAAGGATGCTGCTCCCTGGTAGTGGGACTTCAGAGAAGGAGGACTGAGACAAACCAAAGTGGTAGAAGATGGGGATGTGGCTCAGTGTAGAGCAATTGGCTGCAGGTCAAGAGATCCTCAAATCAAATCAAGGTGTTCCAGACAGAGCTTTTAATACCTTCTCCCTTTACTTTACATTATTTCTTTCACAACATTACTGTGATAGTTATAGTACGAGGATATCTGCACCTCAATCTCTTAGTAGAATTGTTGAATTGATGTCCCTATTGGTCGATGCACCTTTGTTAGTCGACTTGAAGTGTTGTGAGAGAGTTAACATCAGAAATACATTTCTAATTTATGAAGCCAATGTGACTCCCCAGTGAAGACCAAGAATCAATACATTCAAATACATATGGGTTTAGTTTGAAACATTAATCCAACCTGTATATATGCAAAGTAGAAATAAATTTAGAAGATCTAGCAATATAGGTTGAAGGCCAAAATGTGCTGGTAAGTTAAATAAAAAGTGAAACACAAAATATTAACATTCACAATACAAATAAAGCCAATTGTCGGAGTAAGGTGTCCCATAAATAAATGTCCCTTTTCTAATCTAAATATAAATTGAGCCTAGGATTTTCTAAACGGGGGTTCCTAACAGGGGAGCATAGAAGGTGTCATCATGCATTCAAACTGCAGTAGATTCTCAGGGAAATAAAAGAAGTGTTCAGCATGAAGCTTTATGCTCAGGGAAAGCCCAGTAGAGAGATCTGTGAACTCTCAGAGTCAAGGAAAGTCTGCCTGACTAACTATGGAGACACCAAATAAATATAAACAGTAGCTTTAAGTAAATCCATCTCTCTTCCAGTAACCGAGAGAGAAGGGATTCAACATACTCCCTGAGTTCTCCCCTCCTTTGAATTAGGTATGCAGCTGGTAACCCTGAGCGTCCCCCCGTGCACCATGGACAAAAGGCATCCTCTCACCATCATTTCTTTGAGTTCACTGCCAACTTCCTCATTGAGGCCTCACTATCAGTTGTCTATTACAGGACAATAAGTCTTTCTTTAGCTAACGAGAAACGTCATAACGCACCTGCAGAAGAAAGAATCAACCCACTGCCAGCACTAAAATAAGCATTCTCAATCAAGACACAATGCCAAGGTAAGCTCTCTTCAAAATCAAAGTGTATTTCTGTTACAATAATATATATATATATATATATATATATATATATATATATATATATATATATATAAAATTGCCCACTTGAAACAGCTCCGGAGGTCTGCGTCTCTTTCCTCGCCTGACTGCCGCTGGGAGAACTCAGGAAGTGGTTTGAGGGTTTCCAGATATATATATATATATATATATATATATATATATATATATATATATATATATATATATATATATATATATATATATATATATATATATCTGGAAGAACTGTTAAGGCTTAAACGAATTTGCAGTAGTGATGAGGATTATCAACTTTGTGCTACTGAAGCTCTTGACAGATTCAGGGAAAGGGGATATAAAGAATCAGTGCTTAAGCAATCCATTGCGAAAGCTAACTGCAGACCCAGGGAATCCCTTCTATCTAGCTCAGAATCTAGTTCTGAAGCAAGCACAGAATCAAGCAATAGTCCACCCAGATTGATTCTGACTTTCAATAGACAGGAACGCAAAATAAGGTCTATCATTAACCTGAGATGGCCAGCCTTAAAAACTGACTTGGTACTGGCCCCCAGAATAACGGATAGACCTAACATCACCTATAGGAAAGGATCAAGCATGAGAACCCAACTGAGTCGAGATTTTCCTGAATTAATTAAACAAGACAACTGGATGGCCAAGCCTGGCTTCACGCGTTGTTCTAGTTGTAGAGCATGCAAATTTGGGATCAACACCACCAAATACTCTACACCCTTTAGACCTGATCCTGTGGAAATCAAAGGGAAACACAACTGCAAAACAGATTTTGCAGTATATGTTCTGACATGCACCTGTGGCCTCAGATATGTAGGCAGTACAGGCAAGCAGGTGCATGTCAGAATTCTTCAACATCTGCGAGCAATCGTGAACAACGACAGCTCATATCCTGTGGCCCGCCATTTTAAAGCCATCCACCAGAATAATCTTGACTGTTTGACATACTTTGTCATAGCCTCAGTACCTAAACCTATTAGGGGGGGGGATAGGGACCTCTTGCTCAGGAGATTGGAATCGCAGTTCATTCTTGAACTGGATAGCCGCTTTCCGAATGGTCTTAACACCACGGAAGACCTGCATGTGTTCCTGTAACGTCCTTTTGTTGGTCAATTTATATTGATTTTCAGCTAGTATGCCAGTGCCTAACTTTCCTGTTTCCTTCTCAGTTTCTGTATAGTTTTACATTCACCGAATCAATTTCATTTCATCATGGCTTCCATGTTGAATAGTGATTAGGAGTTTTTGACTCCTATACACATATGGATATTTAGTAGACAAAATTAAAAAAACAAATAAAATTATCACTACAAAAAATATTTTTTTCCCCTTTATTTATCCCTTCTTTCTGGGGGGCACACACATTCCCAAACCCTTTTTAGCACCTCCAATTTTGGACACAGACTTATGGGGCGTGATTATAGGCAGTCATTTAACTCCTTCGTATTTTACGATGTAATCTGGTGGCCATGACACACATGATTAATCACAATCAATACAACAAGCATTTATGCTGATATTATATCAGACAGACCTATTGTCTGATTATCTTGAGACTGCATTGGTGTAACATATTGGCATCAGATTTTAATGATTCATCATTATTTTCTTTTTGTATATAATATGCCATTTAATTATCAGTGATTAATTGTCAGCACCACGGAAAATTGCGATGTTTGCACAATGTCTCAACTTACATGTTTTTTATAAAAATGTATATATATTTTTATAGATTACAAATATTTATTTTTTTAATCATAAAATGAATTGTATTCTGATTGTGATTTTAATAGCGCATTTATGCTGTTATTCTATTTATGTATTCATTTATCGTGGCACTGATTTAGAGGAAAGACTGCCTTAGCCTAAGCTATGTAGTGTGTCTTTTATGTCACTCTATCACGTGGTTGTGAAAAAAATGCCCGGGAAAAACTTTTTGTATTTAAGCCATTTTGAACTTACTGACTGATGATCTGTGAACAAGGGCGGACGCCCGAAACGCGTAAGATCTGGTGGCCTTGAACGCACAATAAATCGTTTTAGCCCATAACGGACGTTGGAGTGGCGTGGCTTTCTTTCCTATCATTGCTGTGGCGGCTGCTGCGCTGGTTTGGGGAGAGAGCTGCATTTGCGCATATATATATATATATATATATATATATATATATATATATATATATATATATATATATATATAATCATTTGCGATGGCACAGAGGTAGAATTTGAAAGCTATTTCGAAAGATTAAATAACAACACATCAAAATTGCAATTCACCTTCGAAATCAGTGCCAAACAAGTAACTTTCCTTGATACCAACGTTTATGTAGAAAACAACAAACTTCAAACAACATTACATCGTAAAAAAACATCAACCAATGCGATACTACGTTGGGAAAGTTTTCATCAGGAAACCCTTAAATGGAGCATCCCCTATGGGGGATTCCTAAGACTTAGGAGGAACTGTTCGGCAGATAATGAATTCAACAAGCACAGCCAACAAACAAGTGAAAGATTTATGAAACGAAAATATTCAAAGAAAGTGGTTGAAAAAAGTCTGCAAAGACTGATGAACCAACAACGAATGGACTTACTGAAAAAAAACGAACCAAATGAGGAAGAATGGACCAACCAGCAAACAATAAGACTCATCACAAAACACAGTGCTGAGAACCAAAATCTAGTCAAGATCATAAAGAAACATTGGGGATTCTTACATTTGGACCCAACGCTGACAGAAATAATGGGAGATCATCTAAATGTAACATACCGAAGAGCAAAGAACATCGCTGACAAAATTACGCATAGCCACTTCAGGGAAGCACCAAACACCACATGGCTACAAAGAGAAGGCTTTTGGCCATGTAAACAATGTAAGGCGTGCAAAATTGCAACCCATATGAAGGAACTAACTATCCAAAAGGGCACCAAATTGAAGATTAAACAACACGGGACCTGTAAAAGCAAATATGTAATCCACATGGTGGAATGCCCATGCAAGTTACGCTACATCGGAAGTACTTTCTTTGAAGTCAAGAAAAGGATTCTTGAGCACATTCGAGCCACCATACATAAGGATCGATCCAAATGCGATAGAGAAGCATATGGAGAAAGAACACGAAAACGTTGGGAATGTCTCAAAATCTGGGCTATAGAACAAGTACCAAATGTCGGAAAGAGGAGGAAATCGTAAAAGAACCTTCGGTCAAAAGGAGTCCAGACACATTACAGTGTTCAGAACTTTAGATCCAAGAGGTCTTAATCAGGACGAAGAACTCTCTGTGCATCTCTGAAATTTTCCATCAAGATCTCAAAAACAAGAAAATAAAGGTAACAGAACTTAAAAGTGAATAACTTATCAGAGACTATGAACCATCACAAATAAAAAATCGCTAAAGAAGGAAATAAAATCTGTTACAGAGACACCAGAATCTTTTAAAAGGGCAAGACACTCAAATGAAAGGCTCACCAGGGAGCTGAAACTAGAACTGTAAATAAAACCAAAGAGGATATAAAAGACGGACATAACAGCATGAACTGACGCTAGAACAATAAATGATAACTTATTGTTTATAAAATGTCACAGAGACAAGCACACCCCAAATCACCAAATCGCTTGTTTATTTAAAATGTACATACTACACTAACCGCAATGCACCTAAACCATGAAACAGGAAGTTACTGTTTGCAGATAGAAATAAAAGTAGACCTTTTCTCTGTAAGTCATTATCCCTTGAGCAAGGTCAGTGTATCTGATCGAAACACATAGGGCATGGCAAAAAACAAATAAACTTGCCCGCAAACTTTCCTGAAAACGAGTGAGTGCATCTTTACTTCGCCGCAAGGCGTGTTTTGTTGCATCTAATATCGGCTTGGCTCTGCCGAAAAAGAAATGCACCACCCCTCACTATTGAGCGCCAGCATCAACAACTTGGGCTGCAGACTGTCAATATATATATATATATATATATATATATATATATATATATATATATATATATATATATATATATATATATATATATATATATATATATATATATATATATATATATATATATATATATATATATATATATATATATATATATGTAGCGGTTGAAATGGTTACACACTGTTAATGTGTTCAATGTAACACACATGTTAATGAAGTTAAATCAAGCATTGGATATAAATGTTGTATATGAGCATATAAATGAATATACATGATGAATACAGGGAGGAGCCTAAATTACTCTGCTTGAAAAATAAAACAACCAGTTTCCCAGCAACGAGGAGATTCAAACAAGTGCCTTTGATTTGTGAATTTTTACCCCAAACCTTGTCTTCACTACAGCTGACAAATTTAGAGATGTCTGCCGGCCCTGCGGACATCTCAATACATTGGCGGTTACCGCCGTCATGGTGGTTCCCGTCAACGTAGGAAAATGTTAGAAACGGGACCCTGGCCGGCCAAGACTCGCGTCGAGGTCAGTCAGGGATCACCATTTCTAAAGTCAGGGCAGGGGAGTCACACACCAAGGCAACCCCCACTCGCCCTCTAGGTAGCGTAGCGCGAGCAGTCTAGGCTAAACTTGGAGGCGGTATGAGTTAAGTATTTGCGCACGCACCCCAGCAACAACACCCAAGGCCCACCACAAAGAAAGACTCCACACAAGGATATATATCAAAAATAGCCTTTGTATTGTAATAAACAAAACACATTAGATAACACACGCAAACTGTACAATGTGCCAGAGGCACGGGCAGAATTTACAAGGGGAATTATGTACAGGACAGGGCCACATGGACCACTGTCAGGGGTAGGCACTTGTTAGATAATAATACTGGTAGATATACACTTATGTCGTAAACATAGAATGAGTAGCACCAAAATTATAAATGCAACACACATCCAGTAATCACTGGAACATTAAGGACCTCCTACGCAACCCTAAAACACTGTAGGAAATCACGCAGGTAACTAGGACCTAAGGAAGGAATACCAACACCTAAGCAATTCACTCTTAGCAAAGGGAAGGAAACCTAACATGAAATAAACCATCAACAATCTACTATGCAGGTCACATCTAGCTGATAACCATAAGAATACCTAATCAGGTCACTTTTAGAAAAGGTAAGCGGAATCAGCAATTCACTATGCAGGTCACATTTAGCATAATGGATAAACATAAACAATCCTCTCTGCAGGTCACGTTTAGCAAAAGGGGATAACCATAAGAATACCTAGTCAGGTTACTTTTAGAAAAGGTACAGGTTAGAACACATGCGCAAGAATTACATAACCAGAAATTACAATGCGCGGGGTGCACAAAGAACAACACTCATAAATGTCCCTCAGGCCAACTGGCCTCGAAAGGGGCGGAATGCCCTGAGTCTCAGTGTCAGGGGGGGGGGTCTGCGCAGGCAGCACAGAACACAAAGCCTAAACGTGGCAACTGTCCACTAAGTGCTGGACAGTTGTTAAACACAGATGCACAACGTTGGAGCCAGGAGGGCTCAAGAACAAGGGGCAAGGAGCCTCTCAGGGGCTCGCCAAACAAATCTGCAAATGGAGCTCAGCGCTCTAAATCAGTGCAAATGCCCCCAGAGCCTCTCTCAGGGCTCAATGAACAAAAGGGCAAATAGAGCTCCAGCGCTCTCAAAAGAATGATGTGGGCGGGAGCCTCTCAGGGCTCAGAATAAGGAATGCCCCCTCGAGCCTCGGGGCTCGTAAATCAACTATGGCACTTCGAGCCTCTCTAGGCTCGTAAAACAAAGGTGGCTGGGGCGGGAGCCTTCTCGTGGCTCGATGCCAAAATATGCCCAAGCTCGTCGGAGTCCCTCACGGGGGACTCAGGAATCACTCAATGCCCCTGTGAAGCCCTCGTGGCTTCACCCTGAATGCAAGTGCGAGCTCGCGCTACCGGTAAAAGGGGGGGGGCGGACACCGACAATGTGTCCCGGCGCCCCTCCCTTCTGCCTCACTCACCGGCTGTCACTGGCTGTGGCCGCTCCTCTCCTCTCGTCGGCGCGGGGCTCCCCTTCACTCCGGGAGCCTCGAGGGCAGAGCCGGCTGCTTCCTCCTTCGCGCTGCTCGGCTGCGGGGCGGGACTTCCGGTCGGCCTCGAGGGGCCGCGCTGTGATTGGCCGGTCGGCCAGAACACTTCCGGGTCGTCGCGGGCAGCGCGGCGGCCCGTTCCAGATAGGCAGGCGGCTTCTCAGTACCAGAGGAGTGGGCTCCCTCAAGGTATTTACAAAATCCAACAACGGGGCAATGCCGGGTGGCACCGGCCTTAAATTAAAAGATACAGCGAGGTGGCACTCGCTACGCCAAAAATCGGCGAAATCGGCTCCAATGCCGGGTGGGCACCGGCGATGCAAATAAAGCGCTCCCAAGCGCTCTGGAGCACAGGAGAAGCGCGCTCAGCGCTTCAAGGGAATAAAAGCGCGCCTAGCGCTCTAAATCAAAATCAGGGTGCCTCCAGGCACAGGAAAGCTCCAACAGAGTCTGGAGGCAGGCAGAGGGGCAAGGCAGGGCCAGAGCCAGCACACTGGGTCTCCAAGCAGGGAGACAGCCAAGTGGCGGTCCTCTTGGCCCCTGCAGCAGCAGCAGCCCCCTCTGGCAAGATCCTAGGCAGAACCAAGAACAGGACAAATTGTATGGGGACACAGCCCCTTCTTATACAGACAAACCCTTTGTCTCAGGGTGCAGGGTGGGGGAAAACCAGTCACAGCTGGTTCTGAAGTACTCTGTTTACCTCAACCACCCTCTCTATTCACTGGCAGGGCTAGGGCCATCAGTCGCACTACAGGGGGTGGAGCCAGCATTGTCTGGGGAAAGTCCAGGGCCATCAGGGACCAGGTGCACTCCTCCCAAGCCATCAAGCATGCTGATCTCACACTCACTACCGAGCAGACCCATCCAGCCTTCCTGGAGCCAGGCTCACCAGCCAGCTCCAGCCAATCACACTGCAGGCATATTTTCCATTAATATGCCAAGTCCCAGAAATGGCATTTCTACACATGCCACATTCACGCAACATACATCATTGAAAAGCATTCATTCCCACGAACACGCACATACCAAACTCAAGCATGCACTCCCCACACATCAGGAATTACTAGGGACACAGTCATTCCCCATGCATCCCTATGGGAGAGCAGGCCAGCCTAACTACATGCACGCACTTTACTCTGGGACACAGAGAAAAAGTGCGCACAGACCAGAAAATCATCCACGCATATCACAGATTAAAAGCAAAAAGATTAGGGGTGAACCTGCCATAAGGGCCAAGTCCAACACAACCCCATACCAGCCAAAACGCAGGGCAGACCAATCACCACCGTGATGGACTTACCTGCTTGG
This sequence comes from Lissotriton vulgaris, assembly GCF_964263255.1. NCBI lineage: Eukaryota > Metazoa > Chordata > Amphibia > Caudata > Salamandridae > Lissotriton > Lissotriton vulgaris. The sequence continues at coordinate 47,966 of NW_028250336.1, read as the reverse complement.
GGCGATAAAACACGGACGCGGGCCCGCAACTGCAGGGACACCCTCCTGTTTTACGCCACTGTGAACCCCTAGGGTTCTTTCTAAAGCTACTGTAGGGACTCACTGGATTACCCCACTGGTAATCTCCAGCTGCCCTCGGCGAGGACCAGGCCCTAGGCCACCCAGGTGCCACTGGATCCTGCCAACTCACCAAGTGGGGGGTAGTAACCCCTGGCACATAACAGCCATGCTCCACTCTTCCTGTCTGCAAGACAGGGCTAGACTGCCACTGGTTCTCCAGCCTAGGGTCTACAACCTTAGGTGGACCAGGAGTCTCAGGGAAGGCTCTCCTCCCCTTACCTCTTCTCCTAGGGTTCCTCCTCCTCCTGCGAGGGGTACCCTCTAAACACCACTCTCCCAACCTAGGGTTTAACCCCTCAGGTGGTACCGGGGTCAGAGGTGGGCTTTCCCACCCTCTGCACCCCCTTCCAGAGTCCTGCTCCCTCCCAACCGGGGCGGTACCTCTGGAGAAAGAACTGGTCAGGACACTGATTACAGTGTTCCCACCCTTCAGGTCAGGCAAACCCTGAACCTGGACCTCCAACCTCCGGTCTAGAACCTTTGGTGGAATCACTGCCTGGCACTCCAGGACTTCTGAGGACTCACAGGTCACTCCCAAATCACTCATCTCACTGGACTTCTGTACTCTCCCCACTGGAGCAGTACTGCCAGACTCCACAACTATAGAAGCTCCGCTCACAGATGCTCCAGGTCCTCCACACACTAGGAGATCTCCCTCAAGTGGACTAACAGGAAAGCATAGGTCCCCACCCTGGTGTTCCCTAAAGAAACCATCCAGGCTCTGAGGCAGGGCTTCGGGCATCTGGGGACTCTCGGTCTCACACTCACTTCCGCTCCACTGAGACAGACAGCAAGCCCCTACACCCTCCTCACTATACTGAGACCTAGCTGGGCTACTCTCACCCTCCTCCACCACGCTGGGTTGGAGAAAACCTGACCCACTATTATTGGAATTATTCACTAGCGGTGCTAAGGAACCTCTTGCACTCTCCCATCGGTCCACTTCCTCTGCAAGCTCACATGCACTAAACGATCCAAACTTCAACAGGTGCTGGCGCAACTCTGGCACACAATAACTGAGCAGGTGCTCTGTGACAACCATGCAAAACAATCCGCCAGACTTGTCGTTCACGTGAGCCTTTTCCCAATCAAACAGTGCTCCACAACACTCATCTTCAAAGTCTTCCCAAGACTGATGAGGCAGTTTCCTAAGTCTCCTGAACTTCAACCCAAACTCTTCTGCGGGGGAAACAGGCAACATACTCGGGGAACTGGGAGTGGGACTGTCAACACCAACACTTAAAAAGCTGCCACCACTGGACTCCACCCTCCCTGGGGAATCCAGACAATTACACATGCACTCAGGGGGTAACCTACTCTCTTGGGCTACCTTCTCCCTGAACAAGGCCCTCTCAGCCTCTAGCTTGGCATGCTCCACCCTGAGCGGTTCCAACGCTAGCTGATGTTCCCTCTCTTCCTTCCTATCCAACCACTCCTCTGGGGACAGGGAAAGGGACGGGGTGCTGGTACTGACACTGGACCCAGCAAGGGACTCCCTATCTATGGGGTCCTCACTCTCTGCTGACATCCATCCACTGTCATCACCATCCAACTCACATTCATCAACAGAATCTTCAGGGCTCCCCACAGACTCACCACCATCATGGCGTGCGGCCTGGGCCCTATCTTTCTCTCTGTGCTCGAGATCCCACTGATCCTTTTGCCACTGGATCAGGCTGTCCCTAAGCTGGGACTGAGTAACTAACTCACTCACCTCTATGCCTCCCTTTTCGCAGAATCTGACCAGCTCTAATCTACTGTACCTAAACAGACTACAGAGATCAAAAACTGGCTCCATTTTGGCGGACGTTCTCAGGAAAAGTTTGACACAGGGAACCTGGGGGTCTGAGCTAAACAGGAGAACACAATTAACACAATTCAGCAAGATTCCTATCAGAGAACTTGCACTCCACTGTCCAGTTAAACACACACTCATTCACACACAACCCTCCCCTCGGACTGGTAAGGCAGTTTCTACCACCCCTGATTCTCTCAACCTGACCACTAGCGACACAGGTACCAAACTCTGGGAGCAGGGCGGGGAACAAGGTACTGGACAAAATACAAATGACACCTTTCAGGAGAAGCAAAACTGAACTTCCCTAAAAAACAATAATCCCCAAAAATGCGGTTATCTAAAAAATGCAGAGCTTTGAAGTGTGGCCTGTCGCCACTGTGGTACAGCGCAAACACAAATCCTTATCCTCACCGCTTGCCGCCAATGTTAGAAATGGGACCCTGGCCGGCCAAGACTCGCGTCGAGGTCAGTCAGGGATCACCATTTCTAAAGTCAGGGCAGGGGAGTCACACACCAAGGCAACCCCCACTCGCCCTCTAGGTAGCGTGGCGCGAGCAGTCTAGGCTAAACTTGGAGGTGGTATGAGTTAAGTATTTGCGCACGCACCCCAGCAACAACACCCAAGGCCCACCACAAAGAAAGACTCCACACAAGGATATATATCAAAAATAGCCTTTGTATTGTAATAAACAAAACACATTAGATAACACACGCAAACTGTACAATGTGCCAGAGGCATGGGCAGAATTTACAAGGGGAATTATGTACAGGACAGGGCCACATGGACCACTGTCAGGGGTAGGCACTTGTTAGATAATATTACTGGTAGATATACACTTATGTCGTAAACATAGAATGAGTAGCACCAAAATTATAAATGCAACACACATCCAGTAATCACTGGAACATTAAGGACCTCCTACGCAACCCTAAAACACTGTAGGAAATCACGCAGGTAACTAGGACCTAAGGAAGGAATACCAACACCTAAGCAGTTCACTCTTAGCAAAGGGAAGGAAACCTAACATGAAATAAACCATCAACAATCTACTATGCAGGTCACATCTAGCATAATGGAATAAACATAAACAATCCTCTATGCAGGTTACATTTAGCAAAAGGGGATAACCATAAGAATACCTAATCAGGTCACTTTTAGAAAAGGTAAGCGGAATCAGCAATTCACTATGCAGGTCACATTTAGCATAATGGATAAACATAAACAATCCTCTCTGCAGGTCATGTTTAGCAAAAGGGGATAACCATAAGAATACCTAGTCAGGTTACTTTTAGAAAAGGTACAGGTTAGAACACATGCGCAAGAATTACATAACCAGAAATTACAATGCGCGGGGTGCACAAAGAACAACACTCATAAATGTCCCTCAGGCCAACTGGCCTCGAAAGGGGCGGAATGCCCTGAGTCTCAGTGTCAGGGGGGGGGTCTGCGCAGGCAGCACAGAACACAAAGCCTAAACGTGGCAACTGTCCACTAAGTGCTGGACAGTTGTTAAACACAGATGCACAACGTTGGAGCCAGGAGGGCTCAAGAACAAGGGGCAAGGAGCCTCTCAGGGGCTCGCCAAACAAATCTGCAAATGGAGCTCAGCGCTCTAAATCAGTGCAAATGCCCCCAGAGCCTCTCTCAGGGCTCAATGAACAAAAGGGCAAATAGAGCTCCAGCGCTCTCAAAAGAATGATGTGGGCGGGAGCCTCTCAGGGCTCAGAATAAGGAATGCCCCCTCGAGCCTCGGGGCTCGTAAATCAACTATGGCACTTCGAGCCTCTCTAGGCTCGTAAAACAAAGGTGGCTGGGACGGGAGCCTTCTCGTGGCTCGATGCCAAAATATGCCCAAGCTCGTCGGAGTCCCTCACGGGGGACTCAGGAATCACTCAATGCCCCCGTGAAGCCCTCGTGGCTTCACCCTGAATGCAAGCGCGAGCTCGCGCTACCGGGAAAAGGGGGGGGGGGCGGACACCGACAATGTGTCCCGGCGCCCCTCCCTTCTGCCTCACTCAGCGGCTGTCACTGGCTGTGGCCGCTCCTCTCCTCTCGTCGGCGCGGGGCTCCCCTTCACTCCGGGAGCCTCGAGGGCAGAGCCGGCTGCTTCCTCCTTCGCGCTGCTCGGCTGCGGGGCGGGACTTCCGGTCGGCCTCGAGGGGCCGCGCTGTGATTGGCCGGTCGGCCAGAACACTTCCGGGTCATCGCGGGCAGCGCGGCGGCCCGTTCCAGATAGGCAGGCGGCTTCTCAGTACCCGAGGAGTGAGCTCCCTCGAGGTATTTACAAAATCCATCAACGGGGCAATGCCGGGTGGCACCGGCCTTAAATTAAAAGATACAGCGAGGTGGCACTCGCTATGCCAAAAATCGGCGAAATCGGCTCCAATGCCGGGTGGGCACCGGCGATGCAAATAAAGCGCTCCCAAGCGCTCTGGAGCACAGGAGAAGCGCGCTCAGCGCTTCAAGGGAATAAAAGCGCGCCTAGCGCTCTAAATCAAAATCAGGGTGCCTCCAGGCACAGGAAAGCTCCAACAGAGTCTGGAGGCAGGCAGAGGGGCAAGGCAGGGCCAGAGCCAGCACACTGGGTCTCCAAGCAGGGAGACAGCCAAGTGGCGGTCCTCTTGGCCCCTGCAGCAGCAGCAGCCCCCTCTGGCAAGATCCTAGGCAGAACCAAGAACAGGACAAATTGTATGGGGACACAGCCCCTTCTTATACAGACAAACCCTTTGTCTCAGGGTGCAGGGTGGGGGAAAACCAGTCGCAGCTGGTTCTGAAGTACTCTGTTTACCTCAACCACCCTCTCTATTCACTGGCAGGGCTAGGGCCATCAGTCGCACTACAGGGGGTGGAGCCAGCATTGTCTGGGGAAAGTCCAGGGCCATCAGGGACCAGGTGCACTCCTCCCAAGCCATCAAGCATGCTGATCTCACACTCACTACCGAGCAGACCCATCCAGCCTTCCTGGAGCCAGGCTCACCAGCCAGCTCCAGCCAATCACACTGCAGGCATATTTTCCATTAATATGACAAGTCCCAGAAATGGCATTTCTACACATGCCACATTCACGCAACATACATCATTGAAAAGCATTCATTCCCACGAACACGCACATACCAAACTCAAGCATGCACTCCCCACACATCAGGAATTACTAGGGACACAGTCATTCCCCATGCATCCCTATGGGAGAGCAGGCCAGCCTAACTACATGCACGCACTTTACTCTTGGACACAGAGAAAAAGTGCGCACAGACCAGAAAATCATCCACGCATATCACAGATTAAAAGCAAAAAGATTAGGGGTGAACCTGCCATAAGGGCCAAGTCCAACAGAAAACATTTGTGAACACATGATGGCCGTTCATTAAAGTTTTCCAACGTTTTTTATTTTTTGAAAACAAGCAGGAGTCTGTTTTGAAAAATCAAAAAAACTCATGACTACCACACCATGAGAGTTTGCTCTCATGGTGCAGGGGTTAGTTTTTTATTTTTTGTATTTTCCCTCACTAACAGAATTCCACTGGCGGTGACAGACAATAAAAGAAAAGCCATTAGTCCGCCCCAAGAAGGGCAGATGGCTGTGTGGCTTACCTCCGACAGCTCCCACTCCGTTGGGCCATTGGAGGAAGTTTTACAGTGACAGGGTACAATTTACTCCATCAGCATAAAGCTTGCAGCCCGTCCCACTCCCAATCGGGTGAGCAGACCCTGAGTTTGGCAAACAGGATACTCCATCACAATGAAGTACCTGTCCGCTAGCTTTAAATCATCCCCAGAGGCCCACCTAATGTAAATCAGAGCTGACACTGCTCCTCCTGGGAACAGTCTAGCCCGCATGTCTGTCATCGAACCCATCCATCTACAGCCCACTGCTTTTTTTGTTGGGAAATTTGAGATTCACAACCCACAAATCTCACTAAGCTATGTCCTTGCATAACCCAGTTCTCTCCAGCAAGTGTACTCATCACCAGCGTTATCTTACCATTATTATTATCTTCTGAAAATTGATGGACACACAAAGGTATCTTCAGGAGGTGCCCTAAACCTGTAGGATATTTTAAAGCACAGCCTCTTTGTAATCAGTTAAGTAAACCAGGGCAGATTTACCGTCATGTTTGTCCTTGATGTCAGTTTCTTTGGGGAAGAGTCAAAAATGTCTTTATTTATTTGAAATGTTTTATGAAACGTGAACATGACCCGTCATAGTATCAGAGCTCTGAACACAATGCAGGCAAGATGAACAGAAAGAGGTAGTAAATTAAACATGTCCATAAGGGGGCAGAGTAGACCCCCCTTGACCCCCTAGGTTTGATGTGGGGGCTGTAAAAGGGCCCGCGGGTCAAACAATTTTTTTTTTGATTTGCGCGAGGAGCGCCCGGAACGCGCACCGCGGAGTGTACCGGGAAGCGTTCCATGGGGAAAAAAGAATGATAGAGTTTTTAAAAAATGTAGCCTTTTTTTTATAAATTAGAGGTAGTTCTAAAAAGAACTGTTTTTTTCTTCTTTTTGTTGTTTTATTTTTTTTAATGTTTTTTGAACATTTTGTACTTTTTTTGGCTTTTATGAACTATTTTATATTTTTTTTGTTGTTTTTATGGGGAGAAACAAAAAACAGGGAATTGAAAATAGCTCAACTGGAGCAAAAACAATCAACAATTTTTTGGGGCATTTGTGGTTGTCACCAGCACGGTTGGTGAGCGTTATGCTTTGCTCACCGTAGGTGATGGTCTTGCTACAAAACATACAAGAGATCTTGTATTGCCCAAACTTTTGTTGAATGTTTGGGACCATCTCCCTTGTTTTTGGTCCCAATGGAGTGGGTTGCTTTCGTTTGGAGGTGCTGGGTGAAGATTGGGGAGGGTTGCTGGCCAGTTCTCTCACCTCTGCACCAGCATAGTTGTTGGTATGCTTGCGCTGCATGTGCCGGATCATGGTGTTATTACCAAATTAATATTTTTTATTAGGGTTCCCCCTTGAAAGTTCAATGCCACAGATTTGGCAAGTCACCTTTGGCGCATTCACTTTCTTCTTTCCCTCTGGGATGGAAAAAAGCTCCCATACAATGTGCTGCTTTGGTCTGTATGGGGTATTGTATTTGAATTTGAATTTTTAAGAACTTATAAAGCGCTCGTATACAAAGCAGTTTAATGGCGCTAGAGGAGTTACCTGGGCATGAAGAGAGGGGGATGATTATGGGCCTAACGCCTGTTGGAACAAAAGGGTCTTGAGGGCTCTACGAAACTCCATATAAGAAGGCGAGGTTCTGATGTGGAGCAGGAGGGAGTTCCAAAAAGTGGGCGCGAGGACCGAGAATTTCTGGCCTCCAGATCTAGATTTCTTGAAGCGGGGGATGACTAGTAAAGATTTGGTAAAAGAACGAAGGTCTCTGGAGGGACAATGGTTGGTAACGGTGGAATTGATTAATGCAGGGGCCGTGCCCATTCGGGCTTGGAAGGTGAGGCAGCCAAGTTTGAAAAGGGCCCTTTGTTTAATGGGAAGCCAGTGGAGGGAGATGAGGAGGGGTGACGAGTGGTGAAATTTGGACAGGCCATGTACCAGGCGGGCTGCCTGGTTCTGCACTAGCTGAAGACGTTGGAGCACGTAAGCGGGAGCACCATTGTAGATGATGTTCCCATAATCAATTTTGGATAAGATCATGGCCATTACAATTAGTTTGAGTGAAGAAAGGGAAAAAAACGTGATACTTTCCTAATGGTGCGAAGGGTAAAGAAACAAGAAGATACTACCGAGCTGATGTGGGAATGCAGGGTCAATTGATGATTAAGGATGATGCCGAGGGTTTTAACAGAATGGGAGGGAGTAGGAGGTAGGCCAACGGAGGGGGGCCAGAAGGAGGGGGACTAAGGGTTGCCACTGCCTCCAGTCAGAATCAGCTCAGTTTTATCTGGGTTGAGTTTCAGATGGTTGGCATTCATCCAATCCCGGATAAAAAGCATGACCGACTGGAAGGCAGTGACGCCAGCGGAAGGAGAGGAGAAATTAAAGATAAGTTGGAGGTCATCAGTATAGTTATAGACTGTGACCTCCATCTGCTGAAGTGCAAAAATGAGGGGGAAAATGTAAAGATTGAATAAAAGAGGGAAGAGGGAGGAGCCTTGGGGGACACCACATTGTACCCTGCGGGGTGGGGCAGAGAATTCGGCCAGATGGACGGCCTGGGTATGGTCAGCTAGGAAGGAGCCTATCCAGGTCAATGCTTGCCCTCCTATGCCCGCCGCCTCGACACGGGACAAAAGAATGGAATGGTCCACCATGTCGAAAGCGGCGGACAGGTCAAGGAGAACGAGGGCCTGGGGAGTGTTAATGTCAAGCCCCTCCCTAAGTTGGTCCATGACCGAAATGACCACCTTTTCGGTGGAATGGCGGGGGCGAAAGCCCGCCTGGCAGGGTGCGAGGTAGTTGCTGTCCTCAATGAAAGTGCTGAGTACCTGGGTGGCGTGGGACTCAGCTACCTTACCCAAATAAGGAAGAAGGGAAATAGGGCGATAATTTGCCGGGGAGGAGGGGTCAGCCCCCGGTTTTTTTAAGATGGGGAGGATTATGGCAGTCTTAAAAATATCAGGGACGGAACTATTCATATAGGAATCGTTGAGAAGAGTGAGAGCAGGGGAGGGACATTCAAGGAAGATCTCAGCAGAATGCGTGCCAGGCAGATGTTGGCTGAAGAGCCTGACTTGACGCCAATAAAGAGGGCAAAGATTCACTGGTAAGGGCAGGGATGGCAATAAGGGACACAGTATTGGGGGGGCTGGGGGTGGGAGAAAGTGGGTGGAGGGAGGGGAATATTGGATTTAATGCGAACTATTCTATCAATAAAAAATTCATTGAGTGAGTCGCATAGAGCCTGGGAGGGGGGATCTTGGGCTGAGTTCTGTCAGATGATGCCAACTCGTGAACGGTGGTGAAGATCTCACGCGGCTGACTTTCCGCGGCGAAGATGCGCTTCGAGAAATAGTCTGGTTTGGCTGCCAAGATGGCTTGTTTGTAATCGTTAAGGGTGGAAATGTAATTTTTTTTTTCGAATTGGGCAGTATGCTCTACGCCAAGCTCGTTCAGCCTGGCGGAGCACAAGTTTTTTTGCTTTGAGAGCCGGGTTGAACCACTTGTTGGCATTGTGAATGCGGTTGGTGGTGATCCGCCTCAAAGGAGCCACTGGGTCGCAGGCTGTAGTGAGCCAGTGATCAAGGCTGGCGGTCTGAGAGTGAGAGGACAGCCCTGATAGATCCGGGCAGGTGGCAACTAGAGAGTTGCACAAGGATGGGATATCAACTCTGTTCCAATTTCTTGCTCGGGTGTTCTTGGGACGGGGGGAGTAATTGACTCCGAAGCAAGTAAAGGCGAGTATGTGGTGATCTGACCAGGAGCAAGGCGAGATGATTGCAGTAGAAATCAGGATGTTTAAAGTCCAGATCTGGTCCAGAGTGTGGCCCCGGTTGTGAGTGGGGCCTTGGGCATGCTGGGTGAAGTTGAGGCTGAGAAGTAGTTCCGTGAAGTTCTTGGATTTCGTATCTTCGGCGGGGTCGGTAGGCCAGACATTAAAGTCTCCCAGCACGAGAACAGAAGCGCTATTGACTGCAAGAGTCGCAAGGGAGTCCTGGAGGGCGGAAAGCAAGCCTGAGGGTGATTGAGGAGGTCGATAGATCAATACGCAGGTGATTGGGATGTTGAAGGAGGTGGAACGTACGACAAGGCAATCAGCTGCGGGTAGCGTGGGCGACACAAGAGTCTGGAAGTGGAGTCCCTTGCGAGCAATCAGAGTGACCCCACCCCTGTCTTCTGGCAGCCATCTCCTCCCCTCCTCCTCTTCCTCCTCCTTCTCCTCTTCTTCTTGACCACCAATGTGATGTTGTGGTGGTCCTCTTGGTGGTGGTGGTGGTGGTGCAGATGCTCCAGCTGCTGCTGCTACTGTAGCCATTGTAAAGTACAAAATATAACACAAAGATGTCCAAACAGGTCTTCCTCAGTCAAAGGACAAAGTCAGAATAAGGAAAAAAGGTGGGGGCTTTCATCATTTGGAAAAATAAACTGTCCTGAACCAATGAAAAGTGTTATTTTCAGGTCACATGACCTGGGCTTTCATCATTTGGAAACCAAAACTGTTCTGCACCAATTAAAAGTGTTATTTTCAGGTCAAATGACCCGACACACTTACGTGACGCGCCGCGGGGCGCGTTTGGGGGCGCGCCACGGGGCGCGCCATGGGGCGCATTGTGTAAGCGCGTCAGATGCTTACATTGCGCGATCGTATTCGCTCGAGTGCTTCCGGGTGCGCTTACGTTGTGCGTATCACGCGGACGCGGCTACACGATACGTCACAATGATGTTTTCGTTCGCGGCAATAGCGCTAACGGGACGCTCATCGGTGCGCGACCCGGGGCGCTCCGGAAAACTGCGCTTTCCGGTGCGCACACCGCGGCGCGCCTAGGGAGCGCACCAGGACCTATGAAATTCACTGAAAAAACCATAGGTTTCACACCAGTTATAGTTAGGAATTAGTATTTAAAAAACCTATTAAATTTACTGAAAAAAACATAGGTTTCACACCAGTTATAGTTAGCTGGAAATTTTACTGACATAAAACCATAGAAATTCCAACTTTATAGTTAGTTGGACTCACTATAACAAGCGCACCTGCAATGCTCTGCTGATGACATCACATATTACATCACTCATGACATCGTCAGTGACATCTCCGCTCTCGCAAATGAAACAGAAAACGTAACTCCAACGTGAAATTCGGCATGTAGATTTATTTCAGTAGAGCCACCCGATCCGACGCATTTCGGGCATCCGCCCTTGCTCAAAGATCGTCAGACAATTCAGTCTCCACATTATATAACTATATATATATATATATATATATATATATATATATATATATATATATATATATATATATATATATATATATTACCTACTGGCGGTCGCCAGTAGGTAGTTATAGTTAGGATTGTTTTCCATAGGAAATCCTCAACATTCTATGTGGAATAACATTGGCCCTGGTGGATGAATCTTTGTGAATTTCTCAAAGAAGATGGCGCGGTCCGCTGCGCTCATTTCCTGAAAGTTTGGGGGGGATTGGTCAAGTGGGGGCTGAGATAAAAGGGGGGTCCCAAAACGTGTTTTCTCCATGTTATTTTCCATAGGACCTTTAGACTCGGCTACAGGTCAAACGGCTGAATGGATTTATAAGAAATTTGGCAAAACTGTAGAGTCCTGTTCGCAGATTACGCTTTTTTTGGAATGGTGTAAATCCGTTCAGTAGTTGTTGAGAAAATTAAAGTTAAAGTCAATTATATATCTATAGGCGCGCACACGTGCGTGCACCCAAGCGGCTGCACGTGAGCGGAATTTTTTTGGGCTGCGTGACGTCTGTTAACGTTCGAGTCGAAGGAAATCAGGAAGTTTTGTCCGCCATTTTGTCACTGCGAGTAAATATATTGTTCATTTCATAGCGTTGAAACATGGAAAGGGGAGAAGGTAGAGATTGTCTTGCTGCGTAGTTTTTCTCGGGGTGTGTAGTAAGGGCCTTAAATGCGAAAAAATATTTTTTTTTTCCGGAAAAAAATAGCGGGGTGCGCGCACCCGGTCGCGCACACCTATTCACAAGAGTGTGAAAATGGAGATAAATTAGAAGTTTGAGTGCTTAGATATAAAGTGGCTCTGAAAAGAGCCCTTGTGTTAATTGAGTGTTTTCTGCATTTATAAGTAAGTACCGATGCAGAGCCTGATGTTGCAGAGGAAGATTGTGTTTCCCTCATTCGTGAAATGAACACCGTCTCTCCTATAGACGTCTTGCATGTGGTATCGCAAGTTGTTGTGGTAAATAGAACCCATGCTATAATCTCTGAGGAAGGCAGAAACAGATTTATTTACATGTCTCCTTGCTTTCTCAATTTGTGCACAATGTTGATTGGGCCAATTCCATTTCTGTCTTTGGCATATATTGGAATATACCAAGGCAGTTCGAGGAAAAAGTGTTATCAACTGTCGAAAGGTGTCTTTTAGAAGCATTTCCAGACCTACCCCAGTGATTGTGCCTAGATCGTTCCCACCACAGTGCACAATTATAAGGTCTGGTTCTGGGAGATGCATAAAAGTTTTCACCAATGGAATCAATTGGTGACATTTCAATCCTCTTTTGCCAATCCATGTTATGTGTACATTTGGTAAGCCGAGGTTGCAAATTCGTCTCCTTAGTGCATATTTTTCACTCCAGTGAATATAACTGTGTCCTATTAGCCAGACCTTCATTTTTAATGGATTTGTAGTCGTCGTTCGATCGGTTCTGGAAGTGGAATGGTAGTTACAAGTTGAAATTCTAAATTAAAAAAAAGGAAGAGGCTGGGTGTGGTTAATAAAATAAAAATGATTGGTTGATTATAATAAGTGGAGATTGAAGAGTACGTTGCATGTTAATGTTTATGCTAAACGAAAAGTATTATTGGGTGTGAAAAAAAGACATGTAACTGAGTTGTGGATTGGCAGGTGTTTCTGGAGGGAAAACAGTCTTCTTAGTTTGCTGTAGAACATTGAGACATGAACTTTTGACCTGTGCCTTCAGCAAGGTGCAGAATGAGGTGTTACCATGGAAACAGCCGGAGATGGCAGTTGGTGATGGGTGTCTCTCACGTGAGTCTGAAAATATTGTGAAGGACAACCAATTGAAATGTAAATTTGATTTTACAATTTTGCGTCAGGAAATGTGATTGGTTGAAGAGAGTTATATGAGTGTGTATTGACTGGATATCTGTGCCATTGAATTTTGGTTGCAGTGATAGAAGCAATATTCAGAATTCCGCTAACGAATATCTGTTTTGTGACTTTCACTGTTGTACATCGTTCAAAGCATTGGTAAAGGTAAGTGCGTAACTGTTTGTTTTGTCATGTATCGCATAATATAGTTTAATCAGAAACAATCATTGATTTTCCCTGTGAAAACGAATTTATGGCTGTCGTAATGTGTTTGTAAAAGTAATTTCTTTCATTTAAATGTTGAATACGCAGTAAAAAATATTTTTAATATAGAGTAATTATTTTTGTAATTTTGAAGCGTTTATATATAATGAGAGAAGTTGTTAAGGATATGAAGAAATAATATTAGCAGAGACACAGACAATGCAGAAAGAGAGAGAAATGGTAAATTACTAGTGATACCGTTGTGAAAAAATGGTAATGGTTAATGAATTCGTAAACTTTTTGTCAGTCGACAACATTTCAGGCTGGTTGGTGGCCGTGGCCTGCACTGGTGGGGGTGGGGCGAGAGGGTCGGGGAAGGGGGTTAAAGTGGTAATGATTAAGGTATTCACAAAGTTTCTGTTAGACGTCAAAATTATAGTGCGGTTTCTGGTCGTCGTTTGCACTGGTGGGGTGAGGGAGGTGGTCGAGTGAAATAAAATGAAAAGTTTTGACCATGAGGTTGTATAGAGATTTGTGTAGTAAATGTGTTCGTACATTGAGGTTGGAAACGGAGCATAAAAATATCTCTCTCAGTTCTGCTGTTTGACTCCATCTTCATGTCCCTTCTGTTTTGCATCTCCGTTGCCCTGTGTTATCTTATTGTCTGTGTGTTTGCCTTCAATCCGGCCTGAGGAAGTTTGCTGTGGAGGCACACACAGATAGTCCTATTAAAGTGATTGGAACGTTTTCAAAAAAATAAATATATAATTGCATTGGTATTTTTAAAGCGCTACTGAATGTTTTGTTTCACAATTACCGCTTGGTTGCTTTCTCAGAGCAGAGGGTATGTCGTATTTCACTCTTTGGTGCCTCTGCATCTGAGTCTGTTCTCTGGTGGCAGGCGGAGAACTGTTTGTTATTGTGGAGATGAAAGGGTGATAAGGAGAGAAATACGACATAGCGTCTGGTCTGTAGAAGCGTGGGAGCAGTGATTAACTCTGAGTGAAGCGGAACTGTGTCGGTGCTTGGTAACAGTAAAAAAAAAATGTTAACAGTGGTATAACTGTCTTTACGGTGCGCGACCTACTAAGAGTTCACGGGCCATAATTGGCTTGCAGGTTCTAGTATCAGTAAGTGAGGTCGAGAAAAGAAAACATTCAGGACTTTATTTACGAAGGCCTTGCGCCACCGGTGCGTTACTTTTTCTTATTTTAAAAAATGAGGCACTGGCGGCGGAAGGTCTTCATAAATAAGGTCCTCCGTGTCTACAGTTAAGGTTATGTGGAACCCATGAATAGTTTTTCAATATGAAATCATTTCAGTTGACATTATGGATTAAAAGAGAAACCGTGAATATTTGAAATGTTTATTTGGAAATGTACTGTTTTAAAGGCAAATCATTATGTAACATGAGTACAGAAATTGCAAAAAACACAGTAATTGGTATTGTCAGTAGTACATGGAATACAAACGCTATAGTTGAAGAAAAATGAATATAGTTGGAAAAAAACATTGTACACTCTTATAAGGAAGTATATTATATTTTAATAAGTGGAAGAAGGTCTCTGGTCTTTTAGTTTAGGAAGGATATATGAAAATGCAAGTTGTTATACATCATTACTTTATGAATCAGCTGTCTACATGCGAAGCACTATCAAGTTTGTGTTATGTTACCGTGTGAGTTGAAAAAAAGGCGCCAAAAGCGATAAAATGGCGAGAGGTGCATGTATGTGAGGGGAAAAAAAAGGCGCCAAAAGCGACAAAATGGCGAGTATTTTGGGAATCTTATTACTTATGCTTGTTCAATGCTATAATGATTGTATATTGTGTAGGAAATAAGTTTGTTATAAGTTAATAAAATTTTATTCTTTCTATTCTTAGAGTGTTTGGTGCCTGTAAGGATTAACCTGTCGAAGTTATATATTGAGAATATATATTCTTTTTTTCAGGTGAGTTTCTTTTTATGGTTTAGCAATTTCTGTGGGTGGTGATGAAAATAATAAAGAGTAATTTGTAAATGTTTTGAATATGATTTTATCTCAAATTTTTTACATGTGGTTCTATCTGCTTATAGTACATATGTTTTTTGAGATGTTCTCCATTGACAGTTCAAATTATGTTTTAATGAGCTTGGGATATGTGATCTTTTACAAGGAGTTGAGATTTAGAAATCAGTGAAGTATAATTCTTTTAGGTTTGTTTTAGTAATACTTGTGAAGTGCTCATTATTTTTAAAATCTTGTTGTATTATGTTTGGTAGTGTTCCATTTTTAATTAGAGAGAGGTATTATGATATGGATCGAAATGTAATGCTTATTTTCCTGTATATCTGTGAATATACTATGTATAGGCAGTTTTTTAAATATTAATGTAGAGTTTTATTATGAGGTGGTTGTTCACGGTAAGTATGATATTTTGCATATGGTAAGACATTGACATGGTGAGTATACTGTTGTAATATAAATGGAACTGTCTCTGTGGGAAGTAGTAATCTGTAAAGTGAATTAAATGGTTTGTATAGTGTGATTCTTTTCTTTAGAGTGCATATATTTATATTGCCCTTTGTAGTGATGAAATAAAAGAAATGGGTCTCTAAAAATTATTGTACAGGTAATAAATATTTCAAATATGTAGAAAATCTAAAAATAAATTTTACAGTGAAATGTCTTTTATCAACAGTAATTATTTAATTTTAAAAAAACAAAGTGTCAATGTTTAGAGTTATATTGCCAATTTCTTTTTCAAAACAAGAGGAATGTGGTATCTTACAAATTATAGAGTTAATAAGTTAGAGATTATAAAATTATCTGTAGTTTAAAAATTAGTAAAGGTAGTTTTTAGTTATACACTTATGGAAAAAGATATAATTTAGTGTCTATATTTTTTTAAAAGGATAAAGAAGAATTTAATCAAAATAACTATGGAGAATTGGTCAGAAGAGAATGAAATTCATTTTGACATCATTAATGAACTGATGGAGGAAATTTTAGACGTGGTTGTTCAAGAGGAAGCTGATGAAAATTATTATTTTATGGACATTTCCTTAGATTCAGCCTATTTAGAGCTGATAGAAGAAGATGAGGACAATGGACTTGAAGAAGTCCCTGATGAATTAATGTTGGAAGTTCTTTTAAATTATGAAGTTTTGAATAAATAAAAAAAAAAATGATAGCAAAGCATTCGTGATGACAGTTTTCTTGATATATTCGTCGCTGAAGTGCTTCATGAGAGTGATAGGATATGTTCTCATGAAGTGTAAAAGAGATCGTAGAAAAAAAGATTAAAACACTTATGATGACCGATAGTTTTTGAAAAAAGTGTACTGTTTGTATGCTTTTAAAATTTTTTTTTAAATTGTCTATGAAGTTTAAAGAAATATATAGTGTGATAAATTTACAAGGGATATTCACGACAGTATTTACTACTTTGTTCAGAGATTTTCTGTTATTATGTGTATTTTATTAAAAAATGAATGTGTGGTTTTAATTTGTACGGTATATGGTAGTACTGAACTATAATATTTGTTATTTTTGTGTCTTACAGGTTCACAATCTCATCAAAATTTTAAATTAAGATGCCGACCAGAATTGAAAAAAAGAAACTCTACAAGCGGACGTACAGTTTAAAGAAGAAAACTACAGAATTATTTTCAAAGACTGAGAGGACGGTTACAAAGAAGAGTACTCCTGGTAAGCAAACTAAAAAGTTTGTGAAAAGTATTTTGGGGAGGAAAAATGTAACTATTGAAGTTCAGAAGGAGAAAACGATTTCATCATCTAAAAAGACATCTGGAGTTAAACAAACTACTATTACTGCAATTAGGAAAGATGAAAGTCAGTACAGTAAAACCCGGACCAATCAATTTAGCCAAATCAGGAAGCGTATGTTTTACAACAGAGTTGTTGCGAATTTATTACAAAAGGAAAAAGTTTCTAAAAAAAGATCTGTTTTTCTTAAAAAAAAACTATACATAGAGGCTTTTGTTGAGCGCGCATTTGAGACAAAACGAATGTTATTTATTTTAATACTTAATAGAATAAATATTTTAAATAAGGCGATTCGAGTTTTCAAAAGTAAAAGTAAATGGAAGAGACATATAAATAGGATTAATTTTTGTAAAGTGTTTTCTGGGAAGTGGATGCATACTTCAACTTCTGAGCCATTTTTTAATGAAGAGAGTTACTTTCAAAGTAACGATCTGTTGCATGCAGTTGACACCACTGGTCGAGCGTATGAGGTGAAGGATGGTTGTGTTATTGAGAAAGAGAAAATTGTGGTTAGAAATGCAGAAGATGTTATGGTTAGAGAAGCTTTACAGGGACGTCCTAATGCTCCTGTTTACAGTTGGAATTGTAGTAGCATTTGTAGTGTACGACAGGATTCAATTATTTCTTTCACAATTTCTTACGTAAGTACACTAAAGAAAGTCTAAAGAAAAAAATTAAAATGTTGCAAGAATTAGATGAATGCAGAGTGCGTGAGAAAATAGGTCTGCAAGGCCATTCTCTGGCTTGTCTCTCTAAAAAAATATGTCAGAGTGTATTTCATCACTTCCGGATGTTAGCAGTGCATCACACTAAAATGAGAAAATTAGTGAGAAAGTTGTACTATGCAAAAAGTCCAGCACTTAAACTTAAACAGTTAAATAGTGCTCTTTTGTATGGATGTAAATTAGATGTTAAGAAGATTTGTGCAGAAATTGAGGTAAGTTATTTTGGTCCCGAGGAAGATAATGCAGAAGGTGATATAATTACAGAAGGAAATGTGTTAGAAAATGTTGGGCATGTAAATATTGAAAACTTTGAACAAGAAATAATAAAGTTTAAGGTAATTGCAGGTGAGAAACCAAATTTTTCTTGTGTCTGTTGTCGACGAATTCATTACAAAAGTCAAACGAGGTTAGTTGATTTATATTTAAAAAGTGAAGATGAAAGTAATGGCCAATGGAAAGATTTTGCAACTTATTTGTTGGTGGAAAACTATTTTGATTTGGGTTTTGAGCAACGTGTTTGTAAATATTGTTATAATAAATTAGATGAAAATAAAATGCCTGCTAGAGCTGTTCACAATAATTTAGAGTTGGTAAATATTCCATCTGAATTGATGAATTTAAATACTTATGAGACAATTCTGATTCAATGTGTACATCCTTTTCAGGCTATTGTTCGAATGGAGCCTAAGACTGGTAAATTAAATCCTTCCGATTTACTAAGAGGATTAAAGGGTAGAGTTGTGTATTTGCCTCTTGATCTTAAAAAAAATATGGAAACAATTGGTGTTGAAAATGTAGAAGAGGAACCTCTAGTTATTCTAGTGAATGGTGTACCCACAAAGAGTAAGAAAATCTGGCAAGATTTAGTGGATGTTAGGAAAGTGAAAAAGGCAACGTTGTATTTAGTGCAAAATAATAAGTATTACAAAGATATATACGTAGAACAAGAAGATGTAAGTGAAGAAGAGGATAGTGATTTGTGTAGTGGACAAATTGAAAAAGTTGATGTATCTAGATCTGAAGAAATTTATGAACATTACAGTGTTCATCCACTGCATTCCAAAGAAGCAATAGGGAATGCTATTGAATTATTTCAGATGAGAAAGGCGAAAGGAAATCCGATTAATGTCTGGGAAGAAAGTTTGGAAGGTCGTTGTTTCCCACAGTTATTTCCTACAGGTGAAGGTACACGATATGATGATCGACCTATGCAGATTCCTGCATCTGAGTACCTGACAACTAGATTATATTCAGAAGATCCAAGGTTTCGGCAATGTATTCCATATCTGTTTCATCTTTTGTTTGAGAGTGACTTATCTGGTCTGTCTTATGCAGTAAATCATATCTTAAAAAGTGGTGTACCTCTGCAAAATATTTCAGCAAAGGAATTTATGGATAGAGTGCATCAGAAAGATAGTGTTTTGGATTCTCATTTAATTAATTTAATGGCTTGTCAGCGGGGTACTAATGAGTATTGGTACCGTCGTCATGGAGATTTAAAGTGTATGCTTAGAAACTTAGGAGCACCAACATGGTTTTTAACTCTAAGCTGTGCAGAGTATGCTTGGGAAGATTTAATTGAATTTCTTCGGGAGGCGAATGCAAATATAGAAAATATAAACTACAAGACACCTGGAGAACTGTGTTCATTAGATCCAGTTAATGTTTGCAGGTATTTTAATCATAGATTTGAAGCTATGATGTCTTTCATTACTAACAAGAAAAATCCGCCTCTTGGTGAAGTACTGGATTTCTTTTGGAGAAAAGAATATCAAGCAAGAGGTGCTCTTCATATTCATATGCTACTATGGATCAAGGATGCTCCTAAATTTGGAATAGACTCGGATGAGACTGTACTGTCTTTTATTGAACAGTATGCCACTTGTGATATACCTAATAGTACCACTGATAAGGACTTAAGAGGAAAAGTGTTACGTTTCCAAAGTCATCGCTGTGGAAAATATTGTCGGCGAAAATTCAAATCAAAGAGCAAATTTTATACCAAATGTCGCTTTGGATTTGCACGACCGGTACTTTCAAAAGGAAGAGTCAACAATTTGATGTCATGTTTGCGACATAATATCAGAAGGAGGTCACCTAAAAATACGTACAATTTAAGAAGAGGTGAAGAATCGAAATATATTAATGACTATAATCCAGTCATTTTGTCCATGTGGAATGCTAACATGGACATACAATATGTTGCAGACAACTCTATTGCTGTGGCTCGATATGTAACGTCTTACATCACGAAATCTGAAAAGACGGAACTGAAGGAGATGTGGGAAGACATTTCTCATGAAAAAGAGCCTGAGCAAGAAATTATATACGTACAGTTTGAAGATGCTGTCTCATCGAGAAATTGGAGCATATGAATGTTGTGATAGATTATCATCAGCAAGTCTTTATGCGAAGTCAAGGACTATTCTCTGGGTGAGTTTGGGCCTAGCAGAAACACGAAACCGTGTTCTAAAACCTGTGCAAGAAATTGAGTACTTAGCCCAGAAAGAACCAAACAGTACAGACATTTTGAAAACAAATATGTTGGATACATACTATCCAAATAGAAGTACTCTGCTTGAAAACATTTGTCTGTATGAAATACTTCAAAATTATACTTTTAAGAGAAATGTTACCGAGAATATTGATAAAGGTGTACATGCTGTAATTGGACATGAAGGATGTCTGGTAAAACAAAGAAAAAGACACTTGATAAATCATCGGAAACTGAGTTGCGAAACACCTGATAAAAGAGAATTTTACTATTTTGCTCTTTTGCAACTCTTTAAACCATGGCGTAGAGAGGAGGAACTACTTGGAGACTTTGATAGTTATGAAGATTCATTCAACGCATCTAAAAGTACTGTTTTCAGCAATTATCTCCAAATGTTGAATGACGAAATAGAGCAAGAAGCAACAATTGCAGCAGAGATTGCTAGAGATAGTTCACAAGATAGTCAAAGTTCGGCATCATTAAGTCAAGATCCACTGGGACAACCAATTATTCAAAATGAAGCAGCCACCGCCATGGATGAGGTGGAAAGCGCAATGCAGCAAGGTCAAGAGCAAGTAATCGACTTAGAAGAATTAAAGAAGCAGTTTAATGTTGAGCAAAGACAGATATATGATGAAGTGACAGAGCACATTGAGCATGGCTTTCGTCATGAGAGAAAAGATTGCTCATGTATGTCATTTGAGCCTATTCGATTATATGTAAGTGGAGAAGCTGGGACTGGTAAAAGTTTCCTAATTAAAGGAATTACTACATATTTACAGCAAACAACTCAATCAACACTGTCGTGTGTTGTTACTGCTCCAACTGGATTGGCAGCACATAATATAAAAGGTGTAACTTTACATCGTTTGCTGATGCTGCCAGTTGAACATGAAAATAAATTACAATGTCAGAAGCTTTCTGGAGAAGCTTGTTTTGAAGTTTCTAGAGTCCTTAAAAAAATGAAACTTCTTATTATTGATGAAGTAAGCATGGTCTCTAATTTAATGCTTGCTTTTGTGCATTTAAGAATGCAACAGACACTTAAGACAGAGTATGTTGTGTTATTTGGAGGTAAACATGTCATAGTTTTTGGAGATCTACTCCAGCTGACTCCTGTCAAAGGACAACCTGTATTTGAAACTGTTACACATGAGGAGACCAGAAAGTGCCTGGGCAGTATTGGAAATGTAAATATATGGTCACATTTCAAATATACTGAACTGATTCAAAATATGCGACAGGCAAAGGATACTAAATATGGAAGTATTCTTCAAGATATTAGGATTGGAAAATTAACTGAAGATGCGAAACAGACTCTACGAACGTGATTACTTTCCAAGCTGTTTCCTAATGAAGATAATGTTCCTGAGAGAATATATAGTAAAGAGGTTGTAGATAAGTCAGTGATATGCTTGATGCCAACTCTGAAAGAATGTTCAGTTTTTAATGAGAAAATGTTGAATTTAGAAAAGCAAGAAATTAAGAAACTGGAAGCTAAAGATAGAATAGAGCATGAAGGTAGTACTATTGTTTTGTCTGAAAAGTTGAAATTGAAATTGGATTCTCTTCAAAAAACTATATCTAAAACTGCTGGTTTAGAGAAAAATCTGTATGTATGTTTAAATTGTCGGATAATTTTAAGAAGAAATTTACATGTAGAAAGAGGATTGGTAAATGGAGCAATGGGTAATGTTGTTGGTTTTGTGAATTATACCAATAGAGATGAGATTGAATTTTTGAGGATAAAATTTGATGGGATTGATGAAGTTCAACAAATTAGTCGATGTTCAACTCGTTTTTTGCTTGTGAAAGACTTATATGTCCGTTGTAAGCAATTTCCAATTTGTTTGGCATATGCAGTGACTATACATAAATCTCAAGGTTTAAGTGTAGATTGTGCTTTGGTAAATATTGGAAGTACTGTATTCAAAGAGGGTATGGCGTATGTTGCTCTGTCCCGTGTTAGAACTTTATGTGGACTTTATCTAATTGATTATGATGAGACAAAGATTAGTGCAGATTTAAATTGTGTGAAGGAGTACAATAGGTTAAGAAGAGAATATGCTCCAAGTTTAACTCAATATCCTTTAATTGAAAGGCGTATAGTTGGTCAGAAAAGGAAAAATGAGGACAAATGTGCTGAAGTAGTCCAGAAACGACGAAAAAAAGATGTAGCTGTTGTTGGTAGCTCTAGGAAAACTGTTAGTATTGAAGAGATTGTTGGATTTAAGTTGGAAAATAGGTGTGGTGTCAACTGCTATGCAAATGTAGTAGTTAATGTTGTTTTCTTTTTGAAAAATGTTAAGGAACAGATTATAGAAAATCAGGAGCATACCTTTTGTCATTCTTTAAATTCTATATTTGAAACGTGTAGTAGTGGTGATAATGAAATAGGAAGTGTTTCGGAATTAAGGAATGTTTTAGATATATGTGCAGAAGTAAATCAGTTTTCTCAAAATATACAGCAAGATTGTCAGGAATTTATTATGTATATGTTTACAGCTTTGGAAGATGAAGGTGTAGATATTGATAGTCTTTTTGGGCTTTCTTATAAATGGGAACATAAGTGTGATAATTGCTCATTTTTAAGTAGTACTGAGATACCCAGCGAAAGATTTTTATATTTGACATTACCAGACTACAAAGAAGTGCCTTTTAATGAACTAGTTAAAGATGCGCATCAAAATATGGTCTGTTCTCAATGCAAGTCTGAAATGTTATCAACTTTATTTATCCATAGATACGGACAATATGTAATTTTAATGTTTCAACGATGCAGAGATGATGGGAGTAAATTATCCACTTTAATTAAAAATTTTGTGGCTTCTCAAGTTTCTTTTTCTAGAAGAACATTTGTAACTGTAGCCATTATTTATCATGAAGGGCATTCTACATCATCAGGACATTATACGGCTTATTTGAAGTGTGCTACTGGCTGGACACTTTGCAACGATAGCCAATTGACTTTTAAAAAACGTTTGCCTTTTGCCTTAAGTAACTCTTATTTGTTATTTTTGGAACCCAAATTTCAGTAGAGTGGTTTGGTGTAGGAATATGTATACTATAAAGATCTGAAACTTACTAGTTTAGAAATATCATGTAAATAAGGGTGTACAAATCTATACATGAAATTTGTGTTTTGCATATTGATAACATCAGGTACAAATTTACTTAATGTTTGATGGTATAAAATATGGTACAAATTTTGATTGTAAAAGTACAGAAAATAATGGATGAGACTAAGATTACAAAATTTCAGAAAAAAACGACTTAACTCATAGTATTTGGCCACGTGGAAAAATATGAGAGAAGAAAATGAGTACTTTTGAGAATTATTTAGAAACTTATATGGACGTAAGTGTTTGGGAGAGGTATTTAAAAGATAATGAGTTAGCTTATACAATTTGGCCACGCGGAAAGGTATGAGAGAAGAAACTGTGTCTTTCAAATGCATTTTTTATAGGAGATTGCTGCACGGGATTTTGTTGAGATATCTTGAAAAATAAGTGGTATACTTTAATTAGGTTGTAACTGTGGAAGATGTAGTGTGCTTACTCAAGAAATTGCGAATTTGAGGAAAACATTTAAGACATGTTTTTTTCAAGTATTTATAATATGTATGCAGATTTTGTATGGGTTTTTTAAACACAATCATTTTGATTGTGTTTTTTCACCCGCTGTTATATGATGATTAATGTTGAAATCACTCTTGATAGTGAAAATCAATGTTTTCTGAGGACAGCAAAAATAAATCATTTAATATGTTGTTTACTTATTTTGCTACATTGCATTCAGAAATATGTATTATAACAGATTTTTTTTTACTCTCCTCCACAGATATTATATTTATAAGGTAAGTTTAATTAATGGAAAGGGGCGACCATTCGGTCCCCCCGAACATATGGTGGAGTACCCCGATCCCCCCGGGAAGCCATCTTGGGCGGGAGGCGAGTCTCGGCTGGTATGCCCGAAGCGGCGTAGCCGGGGCGCGCCTTTTTCCCGCCCTGGAGTGGGCTGGCCTAGACACTGACGCGGCCGGCCACGCCCTCGGGGCAGGCCAGGGGCGGGTTTACGCCCGCCCTGAAGACGGATAAAAGGAGCTACAAGCCAAGAAAGCATCCTCTTGTTCCTGTGCTCTGAAGCTGCACCTCCTCGCTGCATGTGAGCTCGAGACGGAACGAAGAGCCAATTTTGACCCACCCACCGGCCCCTGAGGACAGCAAGAGGTTTTGAATAAAGTTTGTTGTGGTAATGCTGATTTTCCGTTACAGGTTGTGATTATTATCGTGATGACTTTGAATATGCAATAAAGAATGGTCAATTTATGGTATGTTTTGTGAATAAAGTAATCCTGCTTTAGTGTTCATCGGTAAACATGCTTTTAATAAAGTTGTTGTTGTTACTGTCTTTTATAAAGTTAGTCTTTTAGTAAGTTAGTTAGCAATTGTCGTATTTATTTTGGTCGGGCGGTAAGGTCATGATCGGTGAGCACTAATTGGTAGATCCCTATGAGTGGGCGTCACCCATTACGGATGGGAGCGCTCGAGGGAGGTGGCCATTGGCCCCTCAACGGTGAGGCGGTCCCTTCTAAGGATGGGCCGCCGGAAGGAAAGGAAAGGCGGTCAAGGCCCCTTCCTGGGTAGGAGGGGCTACAGCCCACTCCTGGAGAATTTCCCGGGGCCAGGACGTCTGCGACGGCAGATATGGTAAAGTTGTGTGGGGTTTGGGGGGGGGTCTACGCTACCTTCTAGATACCTCACACGAGTCCTCGGACGACCTTTAAGTGGCGCCGAGTTTTATTGGGGCCCCCGTCAAGTCAAGGGAAATTGGTAGTTACACTTGAGGTACGCCTCTGTGCGGTCGCCCCTCACAAGTGAGGGGGATATTTCTGGTTTAGGGATCTTGACACCGGTTACGACCTTGCCGTTGGCCCTTAAACGTTAGGATGTACAATTTCAAAATTTCAAGTAAATGTTTTGTAGGATGTTAGTTCGGCTAGGAGAACCTTTGTATTAGAGAATATGTTAAGGTTAGCCAAACATCGCAATGTGGTAATGAAATTGTACATAATATGAAACTGTTATTTTAATGTTTTAATTTTGTTTCATATTTTAATAAATACGGCCGGGAGGGTCACTCCCTCCCGTCTTCCAAAAGTTCAGAACTGTTTCCGGTTTCCCATCCTTGGGGAATGTGTTGAGAGGGGGTGGCGGGTATCTCAGCCATATAATATCTGACAGTTTTGTTTGCACCTGTCTTATTGTTTCGTATTGTTTTTTCTATAAATATTATACATTATAATTTTATTTTTAATTTCTTTCCACAGGTGCTACGTTTTTATAAGACATTTTTTTTTTTTCTTTTTATTAGGTAAGTATCTATACTACTATTATAAAGAGAGAACTGTGTCCTTTGAGCCAGGTAAACTCGAAAAGTACACCACCAATCGCAACACCCAATACAGCGTTGGAAAGGGCAGTTGCAGCAGAAGGACATAGGCTAGGCAGACGCCCACCATATACATTTAAAAAGTAAAAGAACTGTGCCAACAAAGTAGTCCCTTGTGGGCGTGTCTGTGTTGTGCTGTGGGCTTGTGCTGGGGGGGCGTGACAAATGCTGGGGGCGTGTGGTACGTTCCGCCCTTCGGGCTGGACTGTTCCCATGAGGCACAGGGTCAAGGCTGATTTGCATATGGCCATGTCTGAACTGGGGTGGTGTGGAGTGCAAAAAAACGATGGATTTAGGCCCAGATCTCTGTACTGGGGTGAATGTATGAAATTGTTCAGCATTCTGTCCATCACCTGTTTTTTTTGCATTTGTCACCCCGAGTGGGATGGTTATGCTGAGATGTGAGTCCAATGTTCTCCACACTACTGGAGTCAAGCTATCCTGGCTGAAAACGTCTGATAGCCAGAAATTGGTGAAAGAAATGGTTTGGCAGTTTGATCTGGAATGTTTTCACAAGGCACAGGGTCAAGGCAGACTTGCTCATGGCTGTGTCTGAACTGGGGAGGTGTGGAGTGCAAATAAAATGATGGATTAGGCCAAGATCTCTCTATTGAGGTGAATATATGGCATTGTTCTGCATTATGTCCATCAACTGTTGTTTTTACAATCTGCCATTCATGCCATGTCTCATATTGTGTGCTGGGGGTGTGGGCGTGTGCGAGGTGCGTGTTGTGTCATATATTTCATTGTTTTTTCTTCCCAGGTTCTGTACATTCCAGCTCCGTGTGTCCACCCTGCTCCCTTTAAATACCCCTGCACCCCATAATCAAAACCCACCCTTACTCCTTAAAATACCCCAACACCCTTAAACACTAACCCATCTTAACCCTATAAATATACCCTGTACCCCGAAACCCAAACCTATACCTAAATTCTAAAAATTCCCCAAAAACCAAACCTACCCCTGAACCCTAAAATATCCCTGTACCCCATAACCCAAACCTAGCCCTGAACCCTTAAAATACCCCTGTACCACAAAACCCAAACCTACCCCTGAACCCTAAAAATACCCCTGCACCCCAAAATCCAAACCTAGCCCTGAACCATAAAAATAATCCTGTACCCCAAAACCCAGACCTACTCTGAACCCTAAAATACCCCTGTACCCCAAAACCCAAACCTAGCCCTGAACCCTAAATATACCCCTGTACCCCAAAACCCAAACCTAGCCCTGAACCCCTAAAATACCCCTGTACCCCAAAACCCCAAAACTACCCCTGAACCCTAAATATACCCCTATACCCCAAAACCCAAACCTAGCCCTGAACCCTAAAAATACACCTGTACCCCAAAACCCATACCTATCCCTAAACTCTAAAACTACCCTGTACCCCATAACCCAAAACTATATCTGAAGCCTTAAAATACCCAAACACCCCAAAACATATACCTCAGTACCCCAAAAACATACACCCCTATACCCATACTTACCTGATCCAAACTTTAAAAATAAAATATGCTTTTACCATTCATGCATTTACAACAAATTTCGTGGTTAAAGCATATAAAATGTAATGCCATGCGTTATAATGGCATTGCGGAGTCATGGTACTTTCATAATGAAAGTATGCAGAGTGATGGTCTGCGGAAAGAAAGTTGCGGAATAAAGGGTGTTTACCCTCCTCCGGTAAGTACATTGGTGGCACGGCGGCCCACATCTCCAGCAACATACTCATATTTTTTCACCACCGATTTGAAAAATGCACAGTTTCTCTCATTGATGGCCAGCACTGACATACACTTTTAGACACACCTTCCGCCACAAGTTCTAGAATTGCGAACTTTAGAGCTGGGGAGCTACGTTCGAATCTCGGCATCAGGTCAACATCCTGTGATTCCAGGCAAATTGCTTTGTCTCCCCGTGCCTACCACAAATTAATGTGTTCTTCTGTAATGTAAATTGTGCTCATGCCATGTTGTCGAGTTCGCGCTATAGAATATTGCAAGGAAAAATAAATTAGGGAAACTCGAGTTCACACACTACTGAATGCGCACTCCTAAGTGCATCAGCAGTGCACTGTGAATCGGAGCGTTTCACAGGCCTGTCACAGATAAGAAATGACATCAAAACGAAATCCTACAAAACAATATACACCTGGCCGGCAGCAATTCATACCCGGACAACGTCGGGACGGGCTGCTAGTATATAATAAAGAAATTTTTACAACATTGTGGTATTTATTTCTCTATCCTTCTTAAAACAATGTCATCTTTTATATTGAACACTTCCACATAGGATTGGGTGCATTGTTAGAAGGTATGGTTTAAAAGTGATTAAATAAAATGAGCGATATTTCACTGAGTGAGTTTAGGAAAAGTGATATATGAAAACGATGGTGTATATGGTATTAAATGTTACATGGTGTTCTTTGGAGGACTTTAAATCCTGTGTTGTAGTTCCAATTTTGACTCAAGATTAGGGGGCTGGGGGGCTTACTGGGACTTGCATGGTCATGATTGAGGTACTCCTTTTATGAGCCATGGTTCAGATGTGTTTATGATAGAGTGGTTCCGTCATGGTTCTGCTTAGTGAATAGAACGTGTTAAGGAAGCCCAATGTTAGTGTTGTGCATGCATAGCGGCAAGTTCATCACAAATGTTGTTCGTCCTGAGGACAGACCAGACAATGTTCATGATGGAGCACGTTTGTGATGAGTATGGAACCATTTAACAGCTGTTAAAAAAACCTGAAGGGTTTTTATAAAGACGAGATATGTTTGTCATTCTAGAGCCCTGTATCATAAAGAACTGTTCTTCTGAACTAATACATATTGAAATTGGTTGACTGTCATTTATGAGATTTTACTCAGTGACTTTCTGGGCCATATTCTTTCAAAACTGTACATGTGATTGCTGCGTGAAGACCTACGCCTACTTCAATTTGAATATAGAGGTATATTATGAAAGGTGTTTATCTGTGTTTTTTTTACTTTAAACGTCAAGAAAGCAGAGATAAAATTGTCTCTCTATTACCTAGCAGCTGCTAACACCAGTTAGGAACACTTAGTAGAAGATAGTGAACATTTTGGGCCGCACTTTGCATGTCAGTTGCATTTATATCTAATGAGATGCAAAGTGGGTGTGCCAAGATGTTACCGACTGAAAATAGTCTTTAACATCGTTACCTCTTATTACTAGCTTTTGGAGATATTTGCGCTAAGCGGGAATATTTCTAAAAGCTAAGACTTGCCTTGAGTA
The DNA here is from genome assembly GCF_964263255.1 of Lissotriton vulgaris. Classification (NCBI taxonomy): domain Eukaryota; kingdom Metazoa; phylum Chordata; class Amphibia; order Caudata; family Salamandridae; genus Lissotriton; species Lissotriton vulgaris. The sequence continues at coordinate 19,432 of NW_028250336.1, read as the reverse complement.
GTTCTTAGCTATGTTATCCAAGGGGGGGGGGTGGATAACATGGCTAATAGCATTAGGTCGCTATCTATGAATAATCCTGATTTTTTTGTGATACTTATGCTTTGCTACGTTTTTTACCGCATTTGCGTTAAACCTTATTAATACCAAGGTTTATTTGCGGAAGAAATCGCTGCAGCGCTGCGGTAAATGTTTAGGGGCATATTACCAAGAACTAGCGATAATTTTTGTCTCTAACTTGTTTAGAGACAAAAATTATCGCCGCACATTGGCGATTTTTATTGCAGATAAACCTTGCTATTAGCAAGGTTTATCGTAAATGCGATAAAAAACGGCCGCAATGCATGAATATCGATGAAAAGTCAGCGATATTCATGAATTATCGAGCAAATGCTGTTAGCCATGTTATCCACCTCCCATTGGATAACATGGCTAAGAACTGCTCAGGGCAGGTCTTAGCTTTCGGAGATATTTGCGCTTAGCGCGAATATCTCCAAAAGTTGATAATAGGAGATAGCGATGTTAGGGACTGTTTGCAGTGGCTAACATTTTGGCATACACACTTTGGATGTCATTAGTGATAAATATCACCGACATGTAAAGCGGGGCCCAAGATGGTTGCTATCTCCTATTAGTTGTCACTAATTGGTGTTAGCGACAGCTTGATAATAGGGAGATAATTTTATCTCCGCTTTCTTGGCTTTTAAAGCCAAAAAAGCGGTGATCAACCCCCTTGATAATATGCCCCCTAGTCTCTAACCAAGTAGAAGGAATACTACATACTTGAATATTGTTTAGTGCTTATTTTCATTGAGATCGTCACAGAAGTTCAATGGACCCGAGACGCTGTTTTTGTGTATCTTGGCGACTGCCAAGCCTTTGTAGCAGTGGGAGTGAGGCCTCTCTAAGGGGGGCAGCGTAGCTCCTTTTGATGTTTATAATTGCAGATAGCAGGGTAGAAATGTCCGCGGAATTTATGGATGCTTAGTCGCAGTATAGTGAACGTGCTGCTCTTAGCACCTCATTACGACACACAGGGGAGTCACGTTCCACAGTTGGAGATCAGAGACTTAGGAAATAAAACTTTATAATAGCAAGGGCTCTAAGCGATAGAAATCGCCCGTTGTCGGTGTACAAAATATCACCGCTATTGGTGGTATTTTCTATGGTGTTAGTGGTCGAAGGAGAATAGTAACATATGTGAAAAAAAATTTGGTAACAGGCTCAGAATTTCACATTATCACGTGAAAAGAAAAGTTTTTTTCACATACTGATAAGTCTTTTATAATTAAGGGACGGAGTGTATCTAGTGCTATTTACTACACTGCTATGTGAACGATGTTGAATGTTTCATAAGGGGAGGCTTTAAAAGTTTTTCGATAAACTGGTTTTCTAGGGAAGTGGGTGGAGTGTTCCGTGTAAATTGCAGAATAGAAACTAGTAAAAACCAATTGGAAGTGTTCTTTTAAAGTCACATGACTGCACATGCGTGTCTCGACGCCTGTACGTGATAGGTGGGTGCGCGCACCCGGTCGCGCACAAGATGAAAGCGGCGAGAAAATATCAGCTAGAAGTGTTGTTTTGAAGTCACATGACTTCACATGCAAGTCTCAGGTCCTGTACGCGATAGGAGGGTGCGCGCACCTGGTCGCGCACTACAATGAAGCGCCGAAAAAACATGTCATAAGATGCTCTTGGAGCATGTTTTCGTAGAAATAGTTAGTTCTGAAAAGAACTTTTTTTTTTTTTTTTTTTTGGAAACAAGTGTTATGATGCTTTAGATTATTTCTAAAAGTTTGTACTACATTTTTCAGTATGTAATACTATGAAAATGAAGTGAAGAAATTTATTTTTTCTTGGGGCATTTATGACTTTCAATTTTGAGTTTAATAAGAACAAGGCTCTGCTCTCCATACAAAAGAATTTCTGCACACTGGTTGCATTTCATGTGTACGTTCGCAAGATATGGTCTCAAGTCCATCTCAGCACTCGATAGAGATACAGGTCCTCCACCAGAAGATGTGCTGGCCATCTCTGATGGTAATAGCGTGGCCAGGGCTCTTGTCGATGCTTTTGCAAAATGCACAGGGTGCCTTTGTTTTACATGCCGCAGCATGGTGTGTATAGAAAACAAATATTTTCTATTTGGATTTCCCCTTGAGAGTTCCGTATTGCATATCGTGCAGGTTACTTTTGGCGCATTCACTTTCTTTTGATCTTCAGGATAAGTAAAAAATTGCCAAATGAAAGATTCCTTTTTTTTTCTTAAAGGTGGTCGCTCGTTTCCTTCTGATTCCGAAGATGAATGCAGAACGGCAGCCATTTCAGCAAACTTTTCCGGAAGATGCTCGACGTTGTTGTCTCTTCAGAGTTGAAAAAAATTGTGAGGAAAGTGGGTGGAGTGCTTCGTGTAAATTTCAGAACAGAAACTACTAAGAACCAATTGGAAGTTTTGTTTTCAAGTCACATGACTTTACATGCGCTTCTTAGGACGTGTAGGCAGTGACATTATCTAGTTACGAACGTGATTTGGAAGTAGCGATGTTCTTTACTGAAGTTTAAGAACGTGAAAAGAAGTGAATTCAAACACATACGGATTTCACATATTTTTACAGCTCGATTTAAGTATACAATTAATAAATTATAAAATCTGTTATATTTTTCAAAATAAATATTAAGGTGTGCACAATCAGTCACGCACGAATGATTAAAAAAAATTCGGCTTCATTTAATTAAAAAGTTTATAGGAGAAAAAAAGCCTAGGTTCAGTGTCTTTAACGTACTATAAGTTTTTTCATTGGTCTATGAAGAAATTCATTAGGTTTAAATTGGAAAGCTTCATGAAATAAATAGGTGGGTGTGTGCACTCGGTTGTGCACGTAAGATTGGTATGTCGATATTTATTTCAGGTATATCTTTCATACTTAGGAACTAGCATTCAAAAAACCTATGAAATTCACTGAAAAAACCATAGGTTTTACACACGTTATAGTTAGGAAATAGCATTTGAAAAACCTATGAAATTCACTGAAAAAACCATAGGTTTTACACACGTTATAGTTAGGAAATAGCATTTGAAAAACCTATGAAATTCACTGAAAAAACCATAGGTTTGACACCAGTTATAGTTAGCTGGAAATTTTACTGATATAAAACCAATGAAATTCCACGTTATAGTTAGTTGGACTCACTATAACTTGCACGTGTAATGCACTGCTGATGACATCACTGATGACACTATTCAGTGAATGTGTGTCTTTTTAAAAAAGAAATATGTTTTATATATGTATATGTAGAGGTTGATGGAAAAATAAATGTTTAAATAAGTGTCTTAATGGATGTGCAGGACTGTATGGATGGCTGAGTGTGTATATGTGTGTGTTAGTCAGTGAATACCTGCTTCACTAGTGTGTTTATTAGTAACCACATATGTTTTAATGTAGTTTATGTAAGTATTGATATATATAACTGAGTATATGTGACAGTGAGAGATTGAAAGAGTTCCTGTTTAAATAAATATGTGTTTCTATAAGTGATTGTTTAAAAGAGTAAGTAACTGAAAGTTTACTTAGAAGTAAGGTGTTACTGTGTGTACATCTGTATATGTAAATAAATGGATGTTTATTAGTTTATTTCCAAGTGTGAATATATGTGTGATTTACTTTTGGATGTCTGTCGGTATATAATAGGATGTATAGCTGTATCACTATATATAATCAGTAAGCATACATACGAGTGACTATATAGAACTGTTAGTGAATTAGTGGATGTGTATATAAATGTTGGAATTACTGAATTGGTTGTTGTAACTGATATAGGTATCTCCATTTTTTTGAAAATGTTAGTTTCTATTTTTGAATATGTGTTTCAAGGGTTACATTACACTGAAATGATATCTGTCACTTTCTCACAAGGATGGTGTCATCAGTGATGTCATGAGTGATGTCACTGACCATGTCATGAGTGATGTAATATGTGATGCTATTTCCTAACTATAAAGTGTGTAAAACCTATGGTTTTTTCAGTGAATATATATATATATATATATACTATTGGCCAAATTTGGTTTCCGAGTTCCACAGTTAGCAGCTCTTGCCACATGCCACATCCCTATTTCTCAATTTATCTTTGGGAGTCATACACAACTGGTATGATAGTGTATGATCATGTGTGAACAGATTCTCCATTGAAATTGTTTTGTGAAGTAAAAAAAAAAAAAGATACACAATTGATGGACGGAATGCAGAACAAATCAAAACATTCACCCCCAGTCAAGAGACCTGGGTTAAATCCATCATTCTTTTGCTCCATTTGCTTTTTGGATGTAGAAATATACATACACAACCTGGAATTGCGCACTAGACTTTTTAGGAAGCCAACTGCTGGTAATGCCATACTCCACGCATCCAGTCACCATCCAGCTCCCCTAATATGCAGCATCCCTTATGGTGAGATGCTGCGTATTAGAAGGATCTGCAGCTCAGACTTGGATTGTATGATAGCCCAGAATGAATGCAAGGCCAGATTTCTTAGGAGAGCCTATCGATCTGAGGTTGTAGCCTGCACAATTTGTCGAGCCAACACTAAGGGAAGGTTACAGTTAGTTGCACCTCTTGAGCAGGCATCCCCCATTAGTCATGCAGAAACCAGATTGATCCTAACATATAGCAGACAGCATTAGGCCATCCGGAGGATCGTACGCAGTAATTGGTCACTAATTGCCAGTGATCAGGTCTTAGGAGATCAAATGCTTACCCCTCCTAACATTACATTCAGGAAGGCTAAATCTATGCGTGATAGTCTGGTTTCTAGCAGCCCGGAAATAAGATCATCTGGAGATTGGCTTTTAGGGAGCAGGGGTTTTCGCAAGTGCTCGTGTGCAAAGCGTGTAGGAATGGCATCAATAAGGCCGCGTTAGCGATTAGCTGTATCTACACGTTGTCCTCCTTAACTTGGCTATATATGAAAACGCCATTTTCTCATGTTGCGGCGGCCATCTTAGACCATAAGCGGCCTCGTGGCCAGCGTGCCCTATAGTCCGTTGTCCGTTCCACTGACCACTTCAGTCTGCCCAGCAACAGGCTATTTTTAGTACTGGTCAAGCTGCACATGTGCAGTTCCAGCTGACCAGTAAGCCTTTAGGAATGTGCGCCAAACTGACCAGCGGAGTTGTGCCCCCTCCAATGAGCTGGCAGTATTCCAAAACATGACCATATATGTCCTTAAAATGTGTTCTAACTTGTGCCGCCTATCTTTTATTGCCCCAAACTGTATATAAATCGGGGTCACACCGGTGTTCGGTGTGATACCTCTTGCATTACCGAAGGGTGCTGTTTGAGTGTACCACCACCCCATGGGGTCTTAATAAACTTGTTCTTTGCCTTTTACAGTTTCCGTGCCAACAGTTCTTGAGTGTAAGTGGGTTATCTTCGGAGCATGTAGGCCTTGGGAACCCTGATTACTTCAAATTGGCGACCACGAAGGGACTCATCGGCGACTCGGATGCCCGAAGGAGAGGTCGTGACGAAGGCTTGGAAACTCGCCATGGACGCGCGCTGCCACGAGTGACCCGAGTCTTGGCTGCCACGGTGTTTCTTCCTTTCCTTCCGATCTGACCTTCCAGGTGGCGCCGGTCTCCGACTGAGTTTTCGAGTGTCTGCGTTGCTGAGAAAGTGCCGTTTGGCTGATTTGGCTTACAAGACCTTGGCAGTTGGAATCTGGACATTTGAGAATTTGGGTAAGATTTGTGTTCGGTAAGGTAGTCTTCGGACGCTTACTGACGTTCTATGGCTTGTGATCGGTAAGGTAGTCCTCGGACGCTTGCCGAAGTCCTACGATCTACGTTTTGATTTGAGTTAGCTAACATTGTGACTTTGTGATCTTTGAACTTATATGTGTAGTGCACTTCACATAGGCAGGCATGTAGAGATGTTTCTCTAACTTTGTTTTTTTCCTCTGAGCGGCACAGTTGTGTGAAGTACTGTAAGTGCCATTTTTGTGTGGTGTCACGCTTTCGTGATACTTTTTGAACATGCCTGTTTTCAGCACACTCCGAGGGATGTGCTGTCTTGGAGAGGGTACCAGAAAAGTTATGAGTAGGGAGCTACCCTTTCTGTCAGGAAAAGGACTGGGTCGACAATTATACAAAAACAGGGTGCCTTTTCCTGATTGTTATGCCTCATGCGGTGTGCCTCTCCCCCTAGGGGTGGCCACCTCTGTGTGTACAAGATTGTGCAGTGTTATTTAGGTTACCAAATTTACAACATGAACTAACAACCCTTCAGTGTCATGGGGGACCATATATGAAGCAAAGACTTGTTTAAAAGTTGTCATACATTTATTCAAAAATTTTCTTTAAAAAGTCATAGTACTACAAAACTGTTACATTAAAAACCATTACACGATATATATTCAATTAATACAAACAATATTAATAACACATTTCTAAAACAATCTTAAATTTTTAAAAAAAAATTTTTTGCTTGTGAAGCATTATTTGCCAAAAAACATATTTGTACAAAGATAGTAGAACACAAATTATAGGAACAAACTGTCGACGCGGCGTTTCGGTGCCTCTTAAATTCTTGCACCTTCTTCAGGACTCGTTCCCTGATTTGTCACATCTACAAAAACATATATCATAATACATTTCATTAGGTCCCATCTTCTAGCATCAATTACATTTACTTAGTACATCATTAGTTAAAACCTAATATTTGGTAACCTATATATTCTCTTCTGCACACCTCAACTCAAGATTTATTACAACTCTCTTTCTATCTTTTTTCATTTTCTATAGATTGATTGCCTCCTGGGTGAAATGGTAGTATGGAAGTGTTTCCTTACAACAATATTAGTGACTGACTCAGTTCTTATTTACTGTACTGGACAGTCCTATTCCATACTCCTATCACAGATCTTTTAATTGTATCTGCATGGTTCTTACTTACGGGTCCCTTTGTTATGACCCTGGGGCCTGGGTTAAGATTCTTTTTCCTTAACTGTATGTGTCCCACCATATCTATTACTCAACTTACCCAGGTAATATTCCCTGGATCTTTTTGGTCATATGAGTCCGTTTAGCATCTGCCCATATTTTTCGTTCCCTTTGTTTCTATGGGATTTCTTCACAATCGATATTCTTGATCTTTCCTCAGAGTCTATGGAATTTAACCACTTCAGTACTACAAGGCAAAGGGAAAGCATATATATATATTTACTTTTTACTTTTTGTAAGCAGTCTGTTTTTTAACTAACCCCTCTTTGCTCCAGTAATTAAAAGGTAGGCCTGTCCATTCCTCACCGGTTTTGTTTCCACTTATATTTTGGTTGTCAGGAGGACGCCTCTGGGAGCTCCCTTTTTTTGGATACTTCTTACCCCTGCTCCGTCTAGGGATGGGATAATCTTTGTTAGTGTTTCTCTACTTCCACTACACTTAATCAAATGTGCCCCATTCCTCTTACAGTTCTTACCTCACTGGATGTTTAGAGTTACTTTTAATTTACTTCACTATTGGGGATGGTGGTCTTTAAGTTGAAGCCTTTTGACTTGGCTTATACTTCTGAGAAGGAACAAATATTGAGGCTGTATCAGAATAGTCTGTTTTTAAAAAAACGTTCTTCTCCTTGCAGCGCGATCGTCACCCTGTCTCTACTTACTTGGTAATGGGAGCTGAACTGCGTGGCGTCCTCCTTGCCTCTTGAGTCTTCTCGATCTAATGAGGCTTACTTCTGTCTGGTATTTATACCGTCAGAGATTGGCTCATTATTTGGCTCATTATTTACACCTGGCCACTATTTGCAGGTGCAATTGTTTGGTGACCCGACTGTGGCCGCCATCTTGTAGTGGGTTTAAACCTTATTCCTTATTAGCGTTTTGTGCTAAATTTATTTGTATTGGGTCTCCCTTTACTTATTTTCTCAATTTAATAAATATACCCCTTGTTTATCGTATTCGCGGGGTTCTACTGGCTTATTTGGCCGTGATCGCTGTAGAATGTATATATTATTTTTATTTATTTTCGTGCCGTATTTTCACTCTACACTCTGTCATCGCTTGCTATTTTTAGTGATTTAGCGATTACACCTCATTTCATGCGTTATTTCTTAATGTGTTTAAGACCCGATTGGATTTTCCGCGCTTGTTTCGCGGTCGCCATCTTGTATCAGGGGACCTTAAATTGAGAAAATAAGTAAAGGGAGACCCAATACAAATAAATTTAGCACAAAACGCTAATAAGGAATAAGGTTTAAACCCACTACAAGATGGCGGCCACAGTCGGGTCACCAAACAATTGCACCTGCAAATAGTGGCCAGGTGTAAATAATGAGCCAAATAATGAGCCAATCTCTGACGGTATAAATACCAGACAGAAGTAAGCCTCATTAGATCGAGAAGACTCAAGAGGCAAGGAGGACGCCACGCAGTTCAGCTCCCATTACCAAGTAAGTAGAGACAGGGTGACGATCGCGCTGCAAGGAGAAGAACGTTTTTTTAAAAACAGACTATTCTGATACAGCCTCAATATTTGTTCCTTCTCAGAAGTATAAGCCAAGTCAAAAGGCTTCAACTTAAAGACCACCATCCCCAAGAGTGAAGTAAATTAAAAGTAACTCTAAACATCCAGTGAGGTAAGAACTGTAAGAGGAATGGGGCACATTTGATTAAGTGTAGTGGAAGTAGAGAAACACTAACAAAGATTATCCCATCCCTAGACGGAGCAGGGGTAAGAAGTATCCAAAAAAAGGGAGCTCCCAGAGGCGTCCTCCTGACAACCAAAATATAAGTGGAAACAAAACCGGTGAGGAATGGACAGGCCTACCTTTTAATTACTGGAGCAAAGAGGGGTTAGTTAAAAAACAGACTGCTTACAAAAAGTAAAAAGTAAATATATATATATGCTTTCCCTTTGCCTTGTAGTACTGAAGTGGTTAAATTCCATAGACTCTGAGGAAAGATCAAGAATATCGATTGTGAAGAAATCCCATAGAAACAAAGGGAACGAAAAATATGGGCAGATGCTAAACGGACTCATATGACCAAAAAGATCCAGGGAATATTACCTGGGTAAGTTGAGTAATAGATATGGTGGGACACATACAGTTAAGGAAAAAGAATCTTAACCCAGGCCCCAGGGTCATAACAAAGGGACCCGTAAGTAAGAACCATGCAGATACAATTAAAAGATCTGTGATAGGAGTATGGAATAGGACTGTCCAGTACAGTAAATAAGAACTGAGTCAGTCACTAATATTGTTGTAAGGAAACACTTCCATACTACCATTTCGCCCAGGAGGCAATCAATCTATAGAAAATGAAAAAAGATAGAAAGAGAGTTGTAATAAATCTTGAGTTGAGGTGTGCAGAAGAGAATATATAGGTTACCAAATATTAGGTTTTAACTAATGATGTACTAAGTAAATGTAATTGATGCTAGAAGATGGGACCTAATGAAATGTATTATGATATATGTTTTTGTAGATGTGACCAATCAGGGAACGAGTCCTGAAGAAGGTGCAAGAATTTAAGAGGCACCGAAACGCCGCGTCGACAGTTTGTTCCTATAATTTGTGTTCTACTATCTTTGTACAAATATGTTTTTTGGCAAATAATGCTTCACAAGCAAAAAAAATTTTTAAAAAAATTTAAGATTGTTTTAGAAATGTGTTATTAATATTGTTTGTATTAATTGAATATATATCGTGTAATGGTTTTTAATGTAACAGTTTTGTAGTACTATGACTTTTTAAAGAAAATTTTTGAATAAATGTATGACAACTTTTAAACAAGTCTTTGCTTCATATATGGTCCCCCATGACACTGAAGGGTTGTTAGTTCATGTTGTAAATTTGGTAACCTAAATAACACTGCACAATCTTGTACACACAGAGGTGGCCACCCCTAGGGGGAGAGGCACACCGCATGAGGCATAACAATCAGGAAAAGGCACCCTGTTTTTGTATAATTGGAGAGGGTACCACAATTAGGTTAGCGGAAGCACAGCCGGCTCCCCCAGAGGGAACACCAAATCGCGAGATGTACATCAAACTTGGCCTTCCCCCTATTATGTACAGTAAATTATGGCATAAGTATACAAAGGCCGATCCTGAATTGCAATGGCCTCTACATGGGTCGTTCGATTTACGTAAAGTACAGTTTGTAGAGCAATGTTTGTTTCAACGCAGGTCTAGACAAAACATGTTTGATTGTGTGCGAATGTGGGAGAAAGCGGTGCGTGAGCGAATGAAGCGTGAGGTTGCCTTGGCGGACAAAGAGCAGCGCAAGGCTGCTCGGGATAAGGCTTTACAGCTTGAGGAAAAGGAGGCTCAGGAGAAGAAAGAAAGGGAGGAACGAGAACGTAAATTGCAGACGACTGGTCAATTTCCTATCCGCCGACCACTTTATCCTGTCCTTAATAATGAAACTGATGATTTTTCTTTGTTAGATCGGTCACCGCCTCCGTACGTTTCGCCGACGGCTCCAGCTGCGGATTCAGAGGACGATGGACAGGATAAGTCGGACCAGAAGGGTGTATCCGCTCTCAGGTTTACTGCGGAGAGGTCCGCTCATTTACGCAGTTGGGCTCGTAAAGTGATTAAGAAATGTGTTTCTCAGGATCAGTTGCTTGCGGAGAAGAGGGCGTGGTCGGATCTTGAATTAATGTATTTTCTGTCTAGTTTGGCGGATGAAGTTGTTGCCGCGTATCGTGAACTTTCAGACACGTTAGAACCTAAATCGTTGTCAGTGTATCGTGAGAATTTGGTTAAAGGTGTATTTGATCTTGCAGATGTTGATGACCTATTCCAGCAACTGATCCAGCTGCGAGACGAGACAACCAGATTGCGGGAGGAGCGGAAAAGGAGGCAAAAGGAGTCCGAATCGGAGAATAATGGGCAGATTAAGGAGTGTTCTCTCCGGGGTTCAGATAAGAGTTTTGCACTGCATGTTATGCCTATGCGTGAAGCCGCGCCCTTGTATGTTCCACCTAAAGGGGAAGGTACCGATGATGATAAATCGTCAAAGGATGCGAAAGGGTATTTTGTATATAACTGGGTATATACGCCTTGGAATAGAGCAGATGTTATGGCATTGAAAAACTCTTTACCTGATCTTCGAAAAAACCCGGCGGCATTTTATGAAGGGGTGGAAGGGGCTATTTCGTCTTGTGTGATGACTCTTGTGGATATAGATTTGTTCTTTGGGCTAATTCTACCACCTGATATGTGGAGGCAAATTCGTAAAAATAATGATGAAACAATATTGGGGGGCACATGGAAAGAAATTAGTGCTGCTGATTTAGACAGGGAGCCAGCATGTAAGCCTTGTCAGTTAATTCTAGATCTTCCGGCAGCTATTTTGATTAAATTGAAGACGCTCGTTCCATCCAAAAAGATCGATTGGACTATGTTAACTTCGTGCAAACAGAAACCCGATGAAACGGTTTCAGATTTCTTTACACGTTTCGAGGAGGCATTTCATGATTACAGTGGTCAATCTTTAACAGACGATACGGGTCGGCATCTGTTTGTAGATAAGTATGTGGCTAATCTCCTACCGGAGATTGCAAAACGATTGAAGTCGAGTGAAAGTTCCTGGGCCACGGCGACCCCAGCGTCTTTGTTAACTATGGCTCAGTACTATGAGCGGCAGGAATTGGAGGCTAGAGAAAGTGTTGAGAAAAAGGCGAAGGAATTGAAAACGAAGGTGATGTTGGCGCAGGTTCGGGGAACACAGGGTAGAGGGAATGATAGAGGTAGACGGGGTGGAGGAAATACGTCGTATGGTCGTACGGACATAGCGGAGGATCAGTGTGCTTATTGTAAGGAGTTTGGGCATTGGGCCGATGATTGTCCGGTACTTCGTGAGCAGCGTAGTCAGCGTGGTCGAGGAGGCGGAAGGTCGAGAGGAGGTTATACAGGAGCGAGAGGTGGCGGAAGTGATCGTGGAAGGGTTGAGAGGGGCCGTGGCCAGGATGAGCGAAACACGTTTGATAGACGGAATCAATATCAGATTTCGGAGGGTGAAAATGTGGAGCACCAGGATTATGTGCATGCATAGGACTGCGTAGGATGGGGTAAGGAATCAGTTGAAGTGCCGGTAGATCAGCAGGGTCCATATGTAACAGCGGGTATTCTGGGTTCTACTGATCAATTTCTAGTCGACACAGGAGCTACACGTAGCGCTTTGTCGAAAAACTTGGTTCCGAGGGCTCCCCTGTCTGGCGAAATGATTACATGTGTAGGGTTTGATGGCACACCCTCCCCCAGCCCATTATCTAAGCCCCTTGCACTATGTCTTGACAAATACTTTAGTTTTGGTCAATTTTTGTTATCACCCCATACACCGGATAATATCCTGGGTATTGATTTGCTTAAATATTTTCGAGCTACAATACGTTGCGCTCCTGAGGGAGTGCGGGTTATGCTGAATGACAATTATCCTGACCCCGACAGGTTTTATGCCATCTCAGATATTTCAGCTTTGGCCTCTCTACCGCACACGTTATGGGCGACCTCAGATACGGATGTGGGAGAGATGCGTATTCCACCAATACACATTACTGTTAAGGAGGGGGCCTCTCTACCACGAGTGCCACAGTATAAGATCTTGAGAGAAGGTGAACTTGCATTGACACATATTGTTCAGGATTTAATTTCTGCAGGGGTAGTGGAGGAGGTCCCTTATAATGTTTGCAATAGCCCTATTCTCCCGATCCTTGAGAGAGATACTGATGACAAAGTCTATCGCTTTATTATTGATTTGCGAGAGATCAACAAAATTGTCATTCCCAATACCTGGTGGTGTCCGATATTACGACCTTGCTTACCTTGGTTCCACCAACGGCCACCACGTTTGGCGTAATTGATTTAAAGAATGCGTTCTTTTCCATCCCTGTTCATCCTGATAGCAGATACCTGTTTGGCTTTACGCTAAATAATAAATCGTATAGATTTTGTCGTGTTCCCCAAGGTTATACTGAAAGCCCTAGCATCTACAGCCAGGCTTTGAAAAGGCAGCTAGATTCCTTTAAATTGCAGTCTGGCGTTGCTCTCATCCAGTACGTGGATGACCTTCTGCTTGCTGCTGACTCTTACGCGCAATGTGAAGAAAGTGTACTTGCCTTGCTTTTCCTTTTTGGCACAGAACAATCATAAGGTTTCGAAGAAAAAGCTTCAATACTGTAGACCTCAGGTGACCTACCTCGGTCATCTGTTGTCTAAGGAGGGGCGTGCATTAACATCTGATCAAATTCAAGCAATTTTAGACACACCAGTCCCCCGCACGCAGAGAGATGTACGTGCCTTCATAGGGTTGACGTCCTTCTGTAGACAATGGATCATGAGTTTTTCACACATCATAAAACCCTTGCTAGCGTTATTGTCCAAAGCTACACCAATGCCCCTAGAATGGACAGATGAATGTCAGAAGGCTTTTGAACAATTGAGGCAGGCCCTTTGTTCCGCACCCGTGTTAGGTACACCAGACTACACGAAACTTTTCACATTGTACGTGCACGAGAATGATGGGTGCGCGTTGTCAGTGTTAGTGCAATTACACGGGGATAAGCAGAGACCATGTGCATACTTCTCTGCCATTCTGGATCCTGTAGCACGAGGGTTGCCTGGGTGTTTTCGAGCGGTAGCAGCAACAGCAGTGGCCATACGACAGAGTGAGGGAATAGTGTTATTGCACAAACTGTTGGTGTTAGTTCCTCACGCAGTAGATGCCCTGCTAAACCAAACAAAGACCCAATACCTCACGAGTGCACGGCTAACAGGATATGAGCTGACACTTTTGGCGCCACATATTACACTGAAAAGATGTGCTACATTGAACCCTGCCACTTTATTGCCCTATCCGGCCGAGGAGGGTCAGGAAGACAAACATCACGATTGTGTTTTCCTGACCGAGGAACAGACAAAGGGTCGTGTCGACTTACAGGATGTCCCACTTCCAGATGTGGATGGGGAACTGTGGGTTGATGGATCGTGTTTAAGGCTGCCAGATGGCACGACTTCCGCAGCCTATGTGATCACGACACTTAAGACAGTGGTAGAAACAGCTAGGATACCACAAAAGTCGGCTTAGGCAGCAGAGCTGATAGCTTTAACAAGAGCCTGCGAACTGAGTGCTGGTCTACGTGTGAAAATATACACGGACAGCCGGTACGCCTTCGGAGTGGCACATGACTTCGGGCTACTCTGGAGAGAACGTGGGTTTTTGACATCTCACGGAGAGCACATTATGTACGGAGAGCTAGTACGTGATCTCCTAAATGCGCTGCTTGGCCCAAAGAAAGTAGCGATAGTAAAATGCAGCGCCCACAAAAAGATCACGGATAAAGTGGGTCAAGGAAATGCCTTTGCAGACAGCATAGCAAGACAAACGGCTATGTCCCGAACTAGCTCCCCCATGTACGTGATACAATCACAGGCTGAACGATGGAGTGATGCTAGAGCAGAAATATTGGATATTCAAAAATCAGCGACTGAATCTGAACTTGCGGCATGGGCAGCAGATGGGGTACTAGATGACGAGGGTTGTTGGAGAAGCAAAGACATGGAGAAGTGGAAATTGCCTGCGGCTTACTTGCAGGCGATGGTCCAGATGACACATGGACTGGCGCATGTCGGAGCTCTTGCAATCACTCGGCTCTTAACACGAGTTTGGGAACATCCTGAGATTGCTAATACCGCGAAGAGAGTAGTGCAGACCTGCCTCGTTTGTTTACAACACAATCCTGGGAAGGGGACCCATACTCCAAAAGGAGGGTTCGTTCCACCTTCTGCACCATTTGAGGTACTCCAAATGGATTACATCCAACTCGAGCGCTGCAACAACCTGAAGTACGTCCTAGTGGTGGTATGTGCCTTTAGCAAATGGGTTGAGGCCTTCCCCACGAAAGACAATACGGCTCTGACAACAGCTAAGGTGTTGCTTAAGGAATTCTTTCCTCGCTTTGGAGTTTGCAAATTTCTGTGGAGCGATAATGGGCCTCATTTTGTTGGAAAGATTGTGGAGTATGTACTGAAGGGGTTAGGGATTCAGCAGAAGTTCCACGCTGTATTCCACCCTCAGTCGGCAGGTCTGGTTGAGCGGTACAATGCTACGTTGAAACTTAAACTGGCCAAAATTGTGGCGTCTACATCGTTGAAGTGGCCAGACGCTTTGCCGCTAGCACTGCTCTCTCTTAGATCAGTACCCCATTCTCGAACTGGCCTTACGCCCTATGAGGTGGTGTTTGGGCGCCCCATGAACATCTGGGGGGTGCCTAAGCCGCGATTAATACATGATGTGCCTTGTGTTATGATGAACGACTATTTGGCACGATTAACAAATGATTTACTCTCTATTCATCAACAGGTTCGAGAAGCGCTCCCTGACAACTCTACTGGAGAGGGCCATGATCTCCGTCCTGGGGACTACGTCATGATTCGGTCGTTTGAGAGAGCAAGCAGTTTGGAGCCTAGGTGGAAGGGTCCCGAACAGGTCCTCCTTGCAACCCGAACCGCTGTACGAGTGACCAACAGGAAGCGGTGGATGCATTCGACACACTGCCGCCGTGTCTCCCCGGATCTGGTGACTCCTGCTGTGCTGACCGACTACAAAGAGATCTTGGAGAAAGAAAAGAGCCCAGCTGTGACGTCGGCCGAAGTTGAGGGAGCCTTCCCAGACCACGCTGTTGCCGGACGAGAGCGCTACAACTTGCGTCCTCGATAAGAAGATTTTTTTTGCATTTTTGTTAATGACTGGTTGGTTACCGCTCCAGGTTTGTGAAACGGAAACCGGGAATTCCAAGGGGGGGGATCAGTTCTGCCAGTGTAGCGACACCCGTCTTGGCCCGGAGAAGAAAACAACGGCTACCTCGGAGTTCAGCACCGCATTTTTCTTTTTTAGGTATACACGCACGTGTATCTGAGACTCTGTGAACAATTTGTGCTATTTGAGACTTTTGCACGAACATTTCTGAACTATGGCATCAACGGCATCACGAGATAAAAAAGTATTGGGTGCCTTTCTCTTTGTTCTGACTATTGTGGTGATAGCTGTAATAGCCTGGGTAGTTGAACTTGTGGTGCCTGTGCGTGAACATTTGCTGCCGACTACCCCGGCTCCGTCTGAACATTTTCACTTTACATTACCCTTTCATGAAGAACGACATCGGCAAACGTATTTAAATAACAGCTTTATTCAGATTCTTCACCACACACATAACATGACCAATACCTCAAATTGCTGGGTGTGTGGGATGTTGCCAGGGCACCAGAAGAGAGGAGGCACCCCACTCATTCCACTCCCGTTTTCACATAATGGATCATGCAACGCCTGGTACACCCTCCTCTTTACCTTGAGATGGCCAACCAAAGGGGGGGTGCTTTTTCGTTTGAATAAAGTATGCTCCCATGACAAGGATGGGTTTCCACGGGCTGAGGGTACTCGATTTGAATGGGAGGAGTACAGGCCCGATAATGTGTCTGCCCCACGTGTGTACAGCAACCAGAGAAATATGAATGTATCCAGCGCACATGTTATTAATGTCATTGCTACTAAAGCCGATTTGTGCATTAGAAATAAGGGTTCGATAGCAGTAGGGAAAAGCGAATGTAACACTACTCTCACTTTTGATAGCCCGAATGGCATTTCATTTGTAGCATCACGGAATACTTATTTTATTTGTGGAACGAAGGGTTACCATCAGCTTCCATTGGGATGGTTGGGCACGTGCTACATATCGTTTGTGTTACCTCCTGTATTCATTGCCCCACCAATGTATCACAATGATTATACTTTATATCATGATTTTGTCCTGAATAGGGTTAAGCGGACCGTTGTTCTGGATGACATAGACCAGACTGATACTGCTTTGCAACAGTATGTGGACTTTAATTTGGGACTATTCTCCTTCGTGGGGGCTGCACTGAACAGCCGGAAAATAAGACGACTGACACGTGTTGTCGAGGCTGTAGCGAATGACACTGCCATTGCCCTTGGAAACATCACTGAGGAACTACAGATTTCTAGAATTGTTACGCTCCAAAACAGGATGGTGTTAGACGTAGTTTTGGCTGATCGTGGGGGGGCATGTAGAATTATCGGAAGCAGCTGCTGTGTATACATTCCGGACAATTCTCCATCTGTTTATGATGCCATATCCAAGCTTCACAAGATTGCAGCTGAAATACATCCGGACAATGGAACTTGGACACTTTCAGGATGGTTCTGGTCTATGCTTGCTACCTGGGGCTGGAAACTGTTGACGATTCTATGTACAATTGTGGGAGCAATGTTTTTTATATGCCTATGTATTCAATGTGGCCCAGCCTTGTGTTCTATGTGCCTATCAGCTTGCATACCATCAAGATGAGCTCTTGCTCATGACAAAATGATGCTTCATAAAGAAGTAACACAAATCATGTTAATAGACATCGAGGACGAGCATCCTGATTATGTTCACTATGAGGTAGATTCAGCTAAAAGCTAAAAGGGTCGTCTGTCGTAATTGGCATGGCCGCGTTAGCGATTAGCTGTATCTACACGTTGTCCTCCTTAACTTGGCTATATATGAAAACGCCATTTTCTCATGTTGCGGCGGCCATCTTAGACCATAAGCGGCCTCGTGGCCAGCGTGCCCTTTAGTCCGTTGTCCGTTCCACTGACCACTTCAGTCTGCCCAGCAACAGGCTATTTTTAGTACTGGTCAAGCTGCACATGCGCAGTTCCAGCTGACCAGTAAGCCTTTAGGAATGTGCGCCAAACTGACCAGCGGAGTTGTGCCCCCTCCAATGAGCTGGCAGTATTCCAAAACATGACCATATATGTCCTTAAAATGTGTTCTAACTTGTGCCGCCTATCTTTTATTGCCCCAAACTGTATATAAATCGGGGTCACACCGGTGTTCGGTGTGATACCTCTTGCATTACCGAAGGGTGCTGTTTGAGTGTACCACCACCCCATGGGGTCTTAATAAACTTGTTCTTTGCCTTTTACAGTTTCCGTGCCAACAGTTCTTGAGTGTAAGTGGGTTATCTTCGGAGCATGTAGGCCTTGGGAACCCTGATTACTTCAGAGCGAGTATTTGATTCCCTTTAGTAACCAAACTGTGCGCATCCAAGCCAAGCTAACTTGCAAAACAGAGTACGCGGTGTATGTGCTGGAGTGTCCGTGCCGCCTACGGTATGTGGACAGTACCAAGTTACCAGCACATAAGAGGATACTCCAGCACTTAAGAGCCATCACCAACGGTGACACCGCGTACCCTGTTGCAAGGCATTTTGAGGAGGTTCACAACAAGAATCCAGAGGGGCTCAAATATTTTCTGATCGATACAGTTTCTCCTTTAAGGAGAGGGCGTGACCATGAGGGCCTCCTGCGAAAATTAGAAACATGTCATATAATACTGTTCGATTGTAAGATCTCCAACTGAATGAATTCTAGTGAAGACATGTATACCCATTTATGAACTTTTCTTGTTGTCCTGAAATAATGATTCATGTAATTATGGACCACATTGTGTATATATATATATATATTTGCTGCTTCCCGCATTAATTAATTGAAATATTTTAATATTTATCATTAGATGTATTTAGTTTCAAGTGTGACACTTTTTTCAAGTATTTTTACACTGGGTTTTATCTAGCGTGACAAGGTTTTATGAATTGTGCTATTTTGATTAGTTACCACATTTAATATTGCGATTTTGCACAAGGAAAATGGCCCACTTGGGCTTTATTGCTCCCTGATTGCACATATGCTTTGCAAACACAAATAGGACATGCTACACACAAGAGGGCGAAGTTATATTACGGTTTAATCTGATTATCAGGTCAAATGATGTTCTCTTGTGATAAGTGTCCACGGTATAGGGCAGCGCGTTATGGACATAATTCTGGTAAAAATGTGAGTGGGATGGAGCATGAGAACATATAGATATGTAAGGAACAGTTTTACAGTTTGTGCATATTGTTATAGTTTTTACATGTTTTTATTCCTTGCTCATAGTTTTAATGATTATATGCTTTTTACCTATTTTGCGCGCTTTTTCAATAACCTGTATTTATTGTATTTAAACTGTCAGTAAGTGTTTGCACTTTGCAAAAATGTGCTTAACGGGGATGTTTGGTATGATGGAGGAACTGACATGAGTCTATCTTCTATGTTTACCTTAGTTTTCATGCATGCTAGCACTTTAAAAGGGTCACCTCACCTGTTCAGCGTTTGTCATGTGATCAAGGCCTTTCGAGGGCTGCAATGTGCCATGTTCTATGTGGTGCTTGGGCTCCAATAAATAATATTGCACTATCTATGGGCTAGCCTTGTCTTTTTCAACAGATGCCAAGACGTTGTATGCCTCATATATATATATATATATATATATATATATATATATATATATATATATATATATATATATATATATATATATATATATAT